>NC_090729.1:153465168-153470168 GCF_036898095.1 Palaemon carinicauda
TATAATTTATATATATATATATATATATATATATATATATATATATATATATACAGTATGTATATATATACAGTATATATATATATATATATATATATATATATATATATATATATATATATATATATATATATATATATATATGCTAGTCGATAAGGCATTTAATAAGAAAAAATCAGGGAAAGATACAATAAGCTTTATTGACTTTATATTAATGTACTTAATAAACATATTAATTTTGCACACCTCTACCACCCCAGATTTGTCCACCCTCTTGAAAAATGGCGGAAAACTTTTTTTTTCTTTAATATCTTGTTTGAGAAAAAATCCGATTTATAAAATAATTTGAATGCTATTTTGTATATAAACTTTTCAATTCAATGTTGTGATACGTTGCACTGTTATGGTGCTAGAGTTGCCAAAACGTTCGCAGCATCTTTTTCATACTCCTCGATTCTTTACACAGTTTCAAAAATCGTATCCTTAGGGTGGGTGGCTTTCATCCTTTACCCTGGCTAAGGAGAGAAAGTGAATGCTCTCGGCCGGATTTACCTCCATTGTTCCCAACCATCCACCCCATACGTGAAGTTATCAATCCCAGTCATTGCTATGCCAATTATCGATTAATAATAAGAAGTATTGGTGTCCATGATAGATTTGCACCCATAAAGAACATAAATAAATGAAAACCTCTGAGACTTACAGTAACCTAACTTACAGTATGCGTGAATCTGGACCACATTACGCAACAATGTAACGAGCCTTGATATCCAAAGGTAACAAAGCAGCTTTGTTGCTTCAGTTCTTTAAATTTCTCTACAGCTTGGTCAAGTGCTGTGCATTTGCTGGCGTAATCGGTGCGTGGCACATTTGTGAAGAAAAAATATGAGATCTTGGACACATCATATGGCAAGTGTGCAGTGCATTTCCCCATATAAACATTAAAACTTGAACACTGACTTTATTTGTCATTTTCCAAGTAGCCACAGAAGTTCCAATGTTGTTACTCAAACAGTAGTGGAAACTGGATTGTTACTTGCTGCATCGCTGAATCTTATATGTAATAGCCCTCCTCTACTTTTATTTTTGAATAACTTGCAGGAACACGACCCAACTGTCCGATAAAGGATACACGGCGAATCATTTCTAATATGGAAGTCAGCTGATCTGAAGTACGATCATATGGAGGAGTGATACTCTGAATCCCTCAAATACCGTGGAAAGTGTTGAATCCATAAATGGTGCAATTGTTCACATCAGCGTTGTCGAATACAAACTGTGCAAATTAATCAGTCTGAGGTTCCCTAGTTGGATGCTGCAAAGCTGACACTTGAAAAGAGTGCTGCCTCAGCATACGAAACACATAACCCCAAGGTAGAGAGCACATTCTGCAAATGGTTATCAACATACTTTTGATTGAGATGAACAGCACAGCCTATATTTAGAGGGATCTTGCTACAATTGGAATAGCATGTGAAATGGTTGAACACTTCCTATCCCATTTTCTTATATTTCATTTCCTTGGTTTTAAGACAATAGTTTTAACAAGGCAGTTGAGGGTAATTGGTATAAGTGAATTCAAGTGAGTTAAGATATTTTATAGTGGTGGATATTAATCAGTTCAATTCACACCTGTGAGCTAATATCTTCTGCAATTGTTTGGTTGTTGTATTCATAATACGGTTTTGCTCTTCTTTCTCCTTATGACTTCTGTGTTTTTCATACGAATCATCAGTCAAATTTTTTTCTCAGACCATATCTTTCGATCAGTTTACATTTAATTCTTTTATCAGTTGGTAGCTCACTCTCATATCCATCAAGAGTAAATAGGGACACCTCTCGATTTCCTCCAGGTAGGTCAAAGCATGAGTCATTGCCTCTAAAACGGTAGAACCTTTGGGACGACCACGTGCATGCCAGATGGTTCCAGAATGTTTTCATGCAGGATGAATGGTATCTTGTCTCAACAGCAACTAAATCCACGATATTAAGAATATAAGTACATAATGTTTTGCCTCATGAATAATTTTTATTTCACCTGAAATCAAAATAGTTTCATTAACAAGTAAAGTCTCTATACGATGCACAGATTCACTACCTGCTTTTTTTTTCACTGTTCTAAGAAAAATAAAGTGATGCATCTTTAAAGAAAAAAGACAATCATGAACAAAAACAAAATCTGAATCTATTCCTCTCCGAAACGTTAGACGCATTTAAGAGGTTTTCTGTCTTGCCTGGAATGTTTCTACTCCTTTCTTTCACATCATCTTCCTGCACTTTTCATGTACTTAAACACATTTCAATCCTTCTAACCTAGAATGTTTTCATCTTTCAATCTGGTCTCTTGTAAATTGTATTATTCACACAGATCCAATTTCTATTCTGTACGAAGTTGGGGGAACAAGAGTAAGTATTAAACAAAAAAAAAAAAAATTACAACGATGTGTGTTCTTATTGCAAAACATTAAATGTTAAACGAATTTTCCTCGTATATCTCACTAAAACCTTTTAGCGGAAGTTGACTGAAACTTTACACGAATTTATTCATGTTTAAGAGTGTTCGAAAAAAAATTGAAATTGAAATTTTAAAGTCGGAGTGAAAAGTTGGGTATTTGATATCAATACGTTTCAATAAACTTACTGAAAGATATTAAATCTTACTAAAGCTTGAACGAAGTCTATATATATATATATATATATATATATATATATATATATATATATATATATATATATATATATATATATATATATATATATATATATATACACACATACATACATATATGCATATACATACACACACACACACACACACATATATATATATATATATATATATATATATATATATATATATATATAATATATATATATATATATATATATATATATATATTTATATATATATATATATATATATATATATATATATATAAATATATATATATATATATATATATATATATATATATATATATATATATATATATATATATATATATATATATATATATATATACTAAATCAAGCTTCAAAACGTTTTTAAAAGGAAGTTACCTTCGTAATCTAAAACAAATATCATATTTTCCGAACACAAGAGAACTGTATGGAAAAAACATCACTAACTTTTTTCTAATGTTTTTATCAGGATATATGACAATACAATCTTGATTCATGAAATAAAATATGCTGTTATTTCAATAGTATTTGAGCTCTCTCTCTCTCTCTCTCTCTCTCTCTCTCTCTCTCTCTCTCTCTCTCTCTCTCTCTCTCTCTCTCTGTATATATATATATATATATATATATATATATATATATATATATATATATATATATATATATATATATATACATACATATATATATATATATATATATATATATATATATATATATATATATATATATATATATATACACACATATGTAAACATATATATATATATATATATATATATATATATATATATATATATATATATATATATATATATATATATATATATATATATATATACAGATATAATATATATATATATATATATATATATATATATATATATATATATATATATATATATATATATATATATACAGAGAGAGAGAGAGAGAGAGAGAGAGAGAGAGAGAGAGAGAGAGAGAGAGAGAGAGAGAGAGAGAGAGAGATCCATAATATTTTCCTTTTTATATCAGGATTTTTCAGATCTTTCTTTTTATATACTTCAATATTATTATTCCGTACATACAGCGTTCTTTTAAAGGGTGTAAGTGAAAGCTAAATAGTCCCTCAGATGTATTGTTACTTTTTTTTTTTCTTATTGGTTTCAGATCGAGTTCACAAGAAAATGCTTCTATTGGTTTAAAACATTAATCAATTTACATGTTTTCTTATAAAAGCGTTACATTTACTTTGTTCACATAGAGAAAGTTGATGAATGTACATCTAAGCCTATCTTATCGCTAAGACTATTTCATCCCACTCAAAGAATGATAAAATATATGTATTAATATATTGATGAATGAATGATAATTCAGTTCTTAGGAAAACCTGAATTTGGAACTGGAAATTTGTTGGGCACCATAAGATGAACGGAAAAATAACAGGCAGGATATTGGTTGCCACAATTTCATTATCCTTTCAGGGGTTTATTTTTCCTTTTCGATTAATATTGATTACAAAGGGAAAGCAGAAACATCATATTATCAACGGGCTTTGTATGTTCTAGAATTGCTTCACGGAATTAAACATTTGAAAGGACAATATAACTTTACATTCAATCGTAACGGCCATACTGAAAATATGTTAAAACTTATTGTTACATACAAAGTTGTTCAATTATATACAAATAGTTAATGCGAGAGTATTTGTTTACCTTTACAAAATGAATCACTAAAACCATTTTAGGTCACACGACTTGAGGACAAATTGCACTAACTTTTCTTTGTCCAGTTTTTCTTTCAGAATAAATTGATTAATGTTCCAGTTAATATCTCTTAAGAGGTTTCATAAATTTATGTTTTAGACGGGTTACCTTAAACAGATGGCTACATTGGAAATAAATAAAAAAAATACGTAAAATATCAGTTTACGAAAAAAATATTAACCCTACTTTGCTATAAAATGCTATAGAATGTTTTGTTTATTTTCATTAAATTGTTTTATAGCCTTTTAACGTTTAAAAAATGCACGAATGCTTTTATGGGATTTTTTATTCAAAAAATGACAACTCCGATACATGGAAAATGAACACTTTTTTTTCACGTTATAAAAATGTTACTAACTATTTTTTATTAATCGTAAAATTTTATGTAAAATGAGAAATAATTATAATCTATTTAGCACTACCATGAACGTGATTTTTAGAAAAAAAAAATATTTAGCATTTATATTTAGGAAAAAAAGTTATATTTTGATAGATTTTTATAATCAGTAATTGTTTTATTGCTGTTATAAATTGGAGTATGATGTAAAAATATTTATTTTTTATTTACTGGCC
>NC_090729.1:153472668-153485168 GCF_036898095.1 Palaemon carinicauda
TATATATATATATATATATATATATATATCTATTTATATATATATATATATATATATATATATATATATATATATATATATATATATATATATATATATATATATATATATATATATATATATATATATATATTTATATTATGTGTGTGCATGTATATTTTAATTATTTTTCAGTTCATTACATGCAATTCAAGATAACAGGGATATACGCTTGAGGTAGAATTTATCTTTCATAAAACTATTTGATGTCATCTTGAGAGCAAACATTATACTGAACATGTGACCGTCAGTAGGAATAAATCAGTATAACAGTGACGATTGTTCTATTATAACTGAAACATTAATTGTCTCAACTTTGTTTTAATAATAATATCTTGCTTAACATAATATATCCAGAATCTGCACTGATGTTTGAAGTTGTTTTTTGTTGTATTTTTAGTTCTCTCTTCTGTAACAAATAATTGTATTTTTGGTTAATATCAAATGATACTGCCGTAAATATTTTTTTTTAATTTACACTGAAATTTCAGAGAAGAACATATTCTAACTATTTGGAAAAAATGTTGTTACAGATTCAGAGCTAACGTTTGCTGCTCATTTAGATTATAATATAATCTCAGTAATGCTTCAATACTTCAAATTAAATAGGTTGGGAACATGAGCATAATGTTCACCATGAATAATTGTAGTAACTATTTAAACAGTTTATCTCAAAGTAATATGAACGTCTGATCTTACAAGGTAAAGACTTGTAAAAATACGAAACATTTCCTGAATATTTTCTATGCTACTGTAAACATATGTATACAAAATTAGCGCGAATACTAGCTTTCTTTATTTGCAGATAACTCCAAGTGTCCACAATTTCAGGCAAAATAATAACACATCATAGATTACGGGCTAAACATTCAAAATAGGGATTTCTTAACGTCAAATTATTATTTTATGTTACTCATCTAGAATAGGGATGGTGATTAAATAAACTTAGTATCGTAATAGTTTTGATCTGAAATGTAAGCACTATAATGAATTTCTCAAATACCTTTAATCAATATTTGTATAGCTTGTTAGTAAAAGTATTTTTTTCCCTAAACAAGGGGCTATCCCTAAAGTATTTAGTTACTACAAAGTTTAAAGCTCTAAGCCCTTCATTTTCTGGAAAAAAAAATACTCTTCTCTGACGAACTTCAGGAAACGCAGTGTGATCGCGAGACGTGATGCACGAAGACTAGAAACTGGTTTGAGGTATTTCCCCAAAAAATTTTAACTTGAATTTCAGAAGTTATACGAGCCAGAGCCAGCCTCATCGTAGAACTGAATAAGTGTGATGTTTATGTCTTTCTGTGGCTATTTAGAAGTTACTAAAGGAATCAAGGGGTAAAATCGTTTTGTATAATTTCAAACTAAAATCAACTCACGCTTGAGCTGTATAAAGAAAATAGAAATATTTATACACACACACACACACACACACACACACACACACACACACATATATATATATATATATATATATATATATATATATATATATATATATATATATATATATATATATATATATATATATATATACAGTATATGAATAAAGAAAATAGAAATATTTATATATATATATATATATATATATATATATATATATATATATATATATATATATATATATATATATATATATATATATATATATACAGTATATGTATAAAGAAAATAGAAATATTTATACATATATATATATATATATATATATATATATATATATATATATATATATATATATATATATATATATATATATATTTGGGGGGGGGGCTCAGGCCATATCGTCATGATGGAAGGTTCCTATAAGTAGCTTCCTAGGGTATATTTGACTACAGTGATATTCCCAGAGAATTTAACTTAAGGTCTCCAGAATTCAAACTCCAGGCACGAATATCCTTAAAGATTCCTTTAACATTCTTGACACGCCACATAGAAATCTTCACCTCACATAGCATTTACGCTTCTAGGGGGAAAGTGGCAAAATAAAAGAGGAGCCGTTATTAAGGTTCTCTTCCTCCGTTACTGTTTGAGTACCTAAATGGTGCCATCATTGACGCCATCTTTATTCCTTTATCTGTAGCGAACTCGCTCGGTGATTTTCCCGGTAGCTCTCTCGATATTCTGTATTTATCATGCAATCTCCAGCCTCTTCTGCTTCTGGACAGTTGAGTATTTGATCTTTGCATTGTATAAATATTAGCTCTTGCCTTACTGTGAAAATTAAGTAATTTAGTGGCAGAGATATTGCCTGAACCGGAGGCGTCTTGGGCGCTGACGTTCGTAACGCATGAGTTATTTACTTAGCCAGAACGACTTTCCCGGTATAAATAGCATAAATAAAATTAGCTATTTAGTCTTAATTGCTAGGAGTTAATTATAATATGCCGATAGTATTCGTATTACTTTCGGCGATTTAGGTAACCGAACCTTGCTTACGCTAGGCTTCCTAACCTAGTCACTTTAGTTTACTTCCATGCATGATATAATAAGCATTCCTAGTGTTACTAATTTTAAATGAAGCTATTAGGCAATTTATACATGTAAGATATATCGATTACATATAAATATTTCCTCTTCTAAGATAGTATACAAGAGAGCTTTGATGACTTAGGTAGTCGATTCTCGCTGCTACTGGGCTAATAGCCTAGTGGCTTTAGTATACTTTCATACATGTTCCACGGTTACCCTCAAGTATTGTTTTATCAATTCAGGCGGGGATAGATATCTCCTAGAATTATTATATAAAGTGATACTTGTCTCCAGTGGAGAATTAAGGGTAATCCCTCCTTCCCTCTGGGTGTAGCCTTAGGCTACAACCCTAGTTAGTCGTGCCTCGAGTTGTCATTTAGGCAGAACTAGGCTAGGGTTTTTATTTTTCTGCCCCTTCCCTTAGCTGCAGATGGCAAGCTTTGGGTTTAGGTCAGAACCCCAGAGTGCATAGTCGTGTGCCGGCAGCTGGCTGGCAGGGTGAATAGTCATTCCCCTGTCGGATTACGCTGCCGGCATAGGAGGTTAGACCTCCCTAGACCGCACTTGAAGGGGTTACATGATTTACCTCCTTCTCACTGTGGTCTAGTAGACTAGTCCTGTGCTTGCAGACCCTAAGCTGAAGATTAGACATTCTTCTGCAGCCTAGGATGGCCCCAGCACTGGAACTCTGTTTCTCTCTTGTTTAGGGGTGGCAGCTAACTGGCTGCCAGCCCCTTAACTGTATTGGCAGACCCTAGGCTGGAGAATAAATTCTCTCCTGCCGCCTAGGATGGCGCCGATACCGAAACAGAGTTTCATTGGGGTGTGGTAGGACTGGCAATCTGGCGGCTCCTTTTACACCTTATACAGGACCCTTTTCCCTCCCCCCTTTGTCCTTCAGTGATGGCCTAGCCATCGCAACCCTTTGGCCGTCGTCCTACAATCTCACCGCTTGCCGGCAGGTTGTAGGGCCGGCTAGGGCTTCTGCTTGCAGTGGTCTAGTTGCTCAGTTTTCCCTTATGGACGCAAGGCTCCAGGAGATCTGTGCCGGCTGGACCAGCTGCCGGTGGAAGATCCCTTTGCTGTAGAGTGTTCTTCAGTCCTCTCTTGGACTGCCATTCATAAACCTGTGTCCGGCAGAGACCGACAATGGTGGTGGATGGGTGGAAGCCTGAACATCTTATATTCTCCCCTTCCATTTGAATCCTCATTCTGTAAGAAAGAAGTCAGACAGAGCTATTACATCATCCTTCACTCCTTGCTTTTTCTCTCTCTATCAGCTAGTGCCGCCAGGTTCTAACCTACCAACAGCTGCCGGCCACTACCCTAGCCACCAAGGTGCTGGTTGGACTGTTGCGCCAGAGGCCAATGAGCCGTTGGCACAACCAACTTGGCCGGCGACAGCCGTTGACCTGCCGGCGACCGGCAAGCCGCCGGCAAGCCGCCGGCAACCGGCGGGCTGCCGGCCATCATCCCAAAATTGCGCCTTAGGTGCTAGCCTTGCCAGCAACATGCTGGCTAGAACTACAGTATATGACTATACAATAGCCAGTATATTTGCAGTATAGATCATACTGCAAACAGAAAGCTATGGTATAAAAGTATACAGAAGTTGAATTTCCATGCACAGTCTATTGTTGAGAGCATACTATATAAGGAAAAGATTTCTCTTTCCATATACTGATAGATGATCAGTTACTAATGACCATCATTATTAATCCTTTTGGAAGCTGGTGTTAAGTTACACTTATCTATCCTTATAGGTTAGAACTCTTCCAATGGGCCTCTTCAAGAGGATAACCCTAGGCTTTAATCTTCAGGGAGGTCACAGTAATTGGTTGGGCCGGAAACACACATATGTGTCTTTCCTAATTCATTTCTAGCTTACCTATCCTAAGCTATATGCAATAAAATAAAATTAAAAATATCATTAATAATATTCATTAGTTTATCTAGCGAGATGAACTACCTTATACTCATTTTGTTTTCCTCTCTTTACAAGAGGAACATCTTAAGTGCCGCAGTGTCATCTGCAACGTCCGGAGCAAGGACTTCTTCGGCCCGAGGAGTGCAGGACACACTCCCACTGTTCCATCGCCAAGGGACCTCTCAAGTATTGGGACCCCCAGGTGTGTCATGCGTGCAAAGCCTTGGTTACTGAGGCCTTTGATGACCCCAAGACAACAGAGTCAAGGGACGCCGCACAGAGTAAGCTGCGTAGATGGGTCTGTGGCTTCCAGAAAAATGCCACGGCCTTACCTCCCGAATGAGCGGATGAGGGCCTATCTATTCCCTAAGGCATCTGCGGATGTTGTTATACCACAGCCTCACCCTGAGATCCCTTGCGTCCAGATTTCCATAGAGACAGACGTCTCGGATGCGATGAAGGACATCCATCTAGACGAAAGGATGTCAGACGTGTCAGAAGACATCGAAAAGGACCTTCTTGGGGAAGGTCAGGAAGAGGAGTCTACGTTGGCTCTGGAAACTGAAAAGGATGAAGTTGAAACGATGTCTGTTTCGTCGGTTCCAGCCCCAAAACCAGTACTCTCTACGTCCTCTGCTCCTCCATTGGACGAAACATGGAAGACCCTGTCTACCCTCATGTCTATGATGGAGAGGTTCCAAAAGCAGAGTGAAGAACGGGAAGTTGCATTGAGGAAGGAGATACACCAGCTTGCAGCATCCAGTGGGTCTCAAAGGAGACTCAATGTCAAAGATCTTCCCTCGTGCTCTGAGGTAAACCCGTGGAGGCATGCAAAGCACATGCCAATCACGAATGGGAAGATTTTCATCTCAGAAAAGCTGGGAGCTGTCCTGATTGAAGACATCGAGTTTTGGACCAGCTTTGAGTCTTATCCGTATCCAAAGAGGAGACAGAGCCGAAAGAGGTCATAGTGCTAGACTATGCAAAGGCTCAAGCTTTATTGGCTAGCAGTCTGAAGGACAGGGGCTTCACCAACTCTGAGGTGCCAGCCCTGAGTAAGAAACACCCTTCCTTTCTTGCTCCAGCTACAATGGCCTTTCCCTTTGCGGAAAAAAAGGGTTCAAGGCAGTGATAAAGGCAGTGGAAGCTGGGAAACCTTGCCCTACACTTTAGGAGTGTAGGCCCTTATCCCTAGCTCTGCCTACAGATCACAAGGACTGAAAGGATATACAGCTTACCTTTTCAGTAGGGAAGTTGGAGGCAGATATTGCTGGACGGCAGTTCAGTGAAAACCTCCCTAAATTGTCTGACTTTCTCCTGCGCAGAGAGCAGGAGACGAAGGAAAGGCTTGCTGCCTCTCTGTCCCTCCACACCACCTTGGAGGCAATGGCCAGTGAACATAGATCCCCAGATATGTTTATGGTCGTGGCCAAGACACACTTGGCAACCCCGGTCAAGGACTTCTATGGCTTTGTCAGGGCTAGAAGCGCTTGCAGGAAGTTCGTGTTTTCTTCGGCTGCGGTAAAACACGAACCTAGGAAGCTGATATCTTCCAATATCTGGGGAAAGGACCTCTTCCCGAGTGAAGTGGTCAAAGAAAAAGTCGACAAGACTGCCACGGAGAACAGGAACCTTCTCCAAAAGTGGGGTATGTCGGCTATGAGGAAGTCTTCCCCGGATGAGGGTCCCCAACCGAAAAGGAAGACAAAGAGGCCAAGGTTGCCCTCTCGCCTCGCAAGACACCAACAACTTCCCATGACCACGGTGCCCCAGATGGTGGCACATCCCCAACCCACCTACTAGAAGGTACCCCAGCAGGTGGCGACTCAGTCACCAGTTTTCACTCCCGCCTATAAGAGGCAGACCACTACCTTTCACCCTAAAGGTAGAGGGTCAAGTAGAGGTTCCTCTAAACGTCCCTCAAGAGGAAGAAGGGGTAGGGGAGGACGTGGTCAAGGAGGCAAGCCTTTTGGACACCAGAAGCAATTAGATGCTTCCGGTAGGAGGAAGACTCCAAATATTCCGGGATCGCTGGACCTTCGATCCCTGGGCCCACAGCCTGATCAAGAACGGACTAGGTTGGAGATGGAAGACAGCTCCACCATCATTTACTCAATTCTTCCAACACTCCACCCCTGTTCTGGAAGAATATACCCGAGAACTCTTTAGCAAACGGGTGATAAGGAGGGCAAAGTCCATCAAATTCCAAGGAAGGCTGTTTTGTGTTCCCAAAAAGGACTCAGACAAACTCAGAGTCATTCTGGACTTGTCGCCACTCAACAAGTTCCTAGAAAATGACAAGTTCAGGATGCTGACCCTTCAACACATAAGGACCCTATTGCAAAAAAAGCCATACACAGTCTCCATAGACATGGCAGACGCCTATTGGCACATTCCGATCAATCGCTAACTCTCTTCCTACCTAGGATTCAGGCTACAGAAAAGAAAGTACGCTTTCAGAGCCATGCCCTTCGGATAAACATAGCCCCAAGGATCTTTACGAAGATTGCAGATGCAGTCATTCAACAACTTCGCCTAGAAGGCGTCCAGGTGATGGCCTACCTGGATGATTGGCTGGTGTGGGCAGCATTTGAGACGGAATGCATGTAAGCATCCAAGAAAGTGATCCAGTACCTGGAACATCTGGGATTCAAGATCAACATCAAAAAGTCTCGACTATCTCCAATTCAAAAGTTTCAATGGCTAGGCATACATTGGAATTTACAGTCACATCGCCTCTCCATTCCATTAAAGAAAAGGAGAGAGATAGCGGGATCTTTCAAGAGACTACTGAAATCCGACAGGACATCAAGACGCCAACAAGAGAGAGTGCTGTGCTCCCTTCAGTTTGCATCAGTGACAGACCCAGTGCTAAGAGCGCAGCTAAAAGATGCATCAGGAGTCTAGAACTGATACGCATCAAACACTCAAACAGACCTAATAAGACCGATACCGATTCGACTACGATCACTTCTCAAGCCATGGTCGAAGGTCAAGAACCTGAAGAGGGCGGTGCCTCTGTAACCGCCTCCACCTTCAGTCATCATCCACAAGGATGCATCAAAGGAAGGATGGGGAGGTCACTCTCACCAACGGAAAGTCCAAGGGACTTGGTCCTCTCTATTCAAGACCTTCAACATCAACATTTTGGAGGCCATGGCAGTCTTCCTCACACTGACAAAATTGTCCCCTCACCCTTCAGTGTACATAAGACTGATTCTGGACAGCGAGGTAATAATGAGATGTTTGAATCGTCAAGGCTCAAGATCACCTCAACTCAACCAAGTGATGTTGTGCATCTTCCGCTTAACGGTAAAAAAGTGATGGCACTTAACAGCAGTTCACCTTCAAGGTTTCCGCAATGTGACGGTGAACGCTCTATCCAGACTAACCCTGATAGAGTCAGAATGGTCCCTAGACGCAAGATCATTCTCCTTCATCTTACATCAAGTCCCAGAACTGCAGATTGACCTCTTCGCGACGAGCAACAACAAGAAACTACCTCATTATGTGGCCCCATACGAGGACCCTCTAGCGGAAGAGGTGGATGCCATGTCCCTTTACTGGAACAGATAGACCAGGATTTATCTGTTCCCTCCAACCAAATTGCAAATGAAGGTCCTCAACAAGCTGAGATCTTTTCAAGGAACAGCAGCCATAGTGGCTCCCAAGTGGCCCAAGAGAAACTGATTCTCCCTAGTACTGGAATTGCAGCTGAGGCTGATTCCTCTGCCGGACCCAGTTCTGACTCAACATGTACAGAAGTCGACTGTCTTCGCTTCATTACAGAAAACCCAAGACCTTCATCTCATGATTTTCTCTCCTTAGCAGTAAGGAAATGGTTTGAGATCTCGAAAGAAAGTATAGACTTCTTAGAGGAATATAAGCCTAAATCTACCAGGAGGCAATATGAGTCGTCTTGAAAAAAGTGGGTTGCTTTTGTCAAGGCAAGAAAACCAAAAGAAATCTCATCAGATTTCTGTTTATCCTTCTTTATTTACCTTCATGAACAAGGTTTAGCAGCCAACTCAATAACTACGTGTAAATCTGCCTTGACTAGACCTTTGCTTTACGCTTTCCAAGTAGACTTCTCTAATGAAATCTTTAACTAGATTCCTAAGGCCTGTGCTAGGCTTAGGCCTGCAGCACCTCCAAAGCCCATCTCATGGTCCTTGGATAAGGTTCTACACTTTGCCTCAATGTTGGACAATGAGAACTGCTCTCTGAAAGATTTGACTCAAAAAGTTATATTCTTGTTTGCTCTAGTCTCAGAGGTTAGAGTTAGTGAGATGGTGGCCCTTTCTCGGAAAGAGGGCCATATTCAGTTCACAGAAGTGGGAGAACTGAATCTCTTTCCTGACCCAACGTTTCTCACCAAGAACGAGCTACCTACCAGGAGGTGGGGTCCCTGGAGAATCTGCCCTCTGAAGGAAGATGTCTCGCTGTGTCCAGTGGAGTGTCTAGAGGTCTATCTTCGTAGAACTTCAGACTTCAAGGGAGGACAGCTCTTTAAAGGAGAAACATTGGGTTCAAACTTGTCCCTGAAACAACTAAGGGCGAAGATCACCTACTTCATTCGCAGAGTGGATCCTGACAGTACACCCGCAGGTCACGATCCTAGAAAAATTGCTTCGTCATTGAATTTTTTCCAATTCATGGATTTCGAGCTTCTTCACTCATATACTGGATGGTAGTCATCCAGAGTGTTTTTCAAACACTATGCGAAGCAAGTGCAAGAATTAAAAAGATACGTGGTGGCGGCAGGTAGTGTACTAAAACCTGTCGTTTAGTGCTGCGAGGAACAGTGAATTAATTGGGACTATATTGTATAGGGTGTACATGGTGACACCTTACAGTGCAACATGGTGAGTGAAGTGTCACCAGGGTGATATTATGGACTGTTCCAGTGACTAAAGGTGAAGAAACATAGACTTAACACTAGTGCTGTGTGTTTTTACACAGTGTAAAAGACAGTCTTTCACAGAAATGAATTAGAAAATTGTTGAATTTTCAATTGAGTGGCATGTACAATTGTTTACTTTCCGATGAAACAAGTATTTCTGGTCTGACCTATATCGTCTATGTTTATTATTATTTGCTTGCATTTTTAGTGTTATTATTAAATGTATGCTGAATTACCATTTCTTGATTGCCAATAAATAACTGATTGATATTTGCATCTTATTTCGTCCCAAATCTATATAAATAAAAAGAGCATACGTTCAATGAAAATTCAGAGAGACAACAAATAGGGGTTGTGGACAAACCTCTACAGATTAATAATAAATATAAGTACTTCTCCAGTATATGAAACCATAATCAGTTAACCATAAGAAGTAATTTAAAAAGATGAAATCTATGTTTTTATAAGAAATTATGAGCTCATATTTTCCATAATGAAAATAAATACATAAGTATTTGAATTTTAAGTTGGAATCGATATCATTCAAGCAATATTCATCTCACGAAGAGAAAATTATACATTATGAAACAGGTTTTATCTGTTAGCAAAAGAGAGAGAGAGAGAGAGAGAGAGAGAGAGAGAGAGAGAGAGAGAGAGAGAGAGAGAGAGAGAGAGAGAGAGAGAGAGAGAGAGCGCACTTAGTGCTGCTGAAGTTCAATAGCTATGAATTGGAATAAGTGAGAATAAGTATAATTAAAAGAAGGCATGGCGAGATTTTGACAAATAATATGAGATTAAGAAAAGTAAAATGCCATTTTCTCTTAAAAAAAAGGATATAATCAGATTGTTCTATCAGCCTTACTAAAGCCCTAAAACATAAACTAGTTACAGCTCAAAGAGCTGTGAAAAGAATAATGATGCGTTTAACACTAAGAGATAAAAAAAAAAGAGCAACACGGATTCGGGAGCGAACTGAAGTTCAGGATATTCTAACAACATGCAAGAAAAAGAAATGAACATAGGGAGGACATACAATCAGAATAACAGATAATAGATGAGCATTGATATAACAAAATGGTTCCCTCGAGATTGCAAAAGATGTAGGGGAAGGAAGAAAAGACGATGGATTGACGAGTTAAGAAAATTTGATGGTAAAGACTGGCCTAGAGAGAACATGAACAGACGGGAGTGGAAGGATATGTCTGGGTGCTTTTTCCCGCAGAAGACTATTTACGGCTGATGCTGCTGATGATGATGATAATGTATATAATTTTAGGAGACTTTATACAGCTGACAGGAGGTAAAGTGCAAGTGTACATATCGTAACAATTCCGAAATTAAACATTTGTGTAGGTATTTATGATAAATGGGTACACAGTATGTGAATTTATCGGATGATGAAACATTGAACAGTAAGTGGATGAAAATTTGGAATAAAACGGAAAACATTAAACCTACAAATTAAATTCATAATTGACATAATTGGGGTATGATAGAAGCAAGAAAAAAAAATATTGTATTAAATCCACTAAAAACAGATATTTGAAGTTATATATTCATTTCTTTTTCATAATAACTAATAATAATAACAGGAATAATAATAATAATAACAATAATAATAATAATAATAATAATAATAATAATAATAATAATAATAATAATAATAATAATAATAAAAAAAGAATAATAATAATAAAGAAAGTTGTGTTATTATAATTTTAACCAGAACTTAGCAGTCTGGTAAAGATTTTAATCGGGTAAGGTTAGTGAAAGATCGCTAATTATGCAATGTTATGCCTTCAATGGTTCAATGCTTCTTAATTTCGTATAGCAACCTAAACTGTCTAAGTTTAAAGCATTGGTTTATATTATTATTATTATTATTATTATTATTATTATTATTATTATTATTATTATTATTATTTGTATTATTATTATTACGTATCCCATCTATTTCATACAAATAATTCATAATAAATTATCTAAATTGGTTAGAGAGAGAGAGAGAGAGAGAGAGAGAGAGAGAGAGAGAGAGAGAGAGAGAGAGAGAGAGAGAGAGAGAGAGAGATTCTTTATATAAATATTGAAAATATAGTGTAAAATAGGATCGTTTCACAGCTACACAAAGGCGTAACAACACACGTGTCTGTATTTACATAAACCCTCATTAAAAGTGATGATGCTAATTCCTCCATTCTCAAAGTCTGTCCCTGGAAATTCCCTTTCGTGAAAATTAAAACAGAAGTGCAAAAAAACCATCTCAATATAATTTAGTTCTCAAACGCGGGCTTCCTTTTAAATACTTAGCATGGGTGGAGCATCAATTATGCTTTTGACTATGAACCACCTCAAAAATTCTGATCATCATCATGGTAGGAATTTGAAATCAGAAGCTAGTTGATAAAGAGGAAAAATCTGACTGCTGCGGATGCTATCATGAGCTTTAAAAATTCTAGTGCCTGAATTAGGGAGAATATTTAGATTTCTTCAATCTCAGTTGTTTCACGATATTCAGGTAATGGGAAAGATCATCTCTCAGGAGAAATCCCCCTTCGATGTTAAGAAAAGAAAGATGTGTCATATTCATTTTATACTTTCTGTACCATATATTTATATTTGAATTTCTCTATGGTATAATAAATAAAAAGATTATATAATTCCTATAACTAATTCAGAATGAGCTACATTAAAGTTGGACAACTGTCAAAGCTGTAAATGCTTTGTTTCTAACTTTTCCACATCGTGGTTCAGCTCATCATTACCATTCAAAATTCGACCTTCGAAGTAATATTCATTAGCAAATAGCAGATAATTAACTTGATGAATTATCACGTCCAATTATGTAATGTAATATAACACAAAACTGATATTAATGGAATGAGAATGCTTGAACTCCTTCGACAAACAATTTTCATATCGGTCAAAATTCCACTTCATCGATGCCATACCGCTACAAGATCTCTTTCCAAGTACGTGCTAAGGAAAAGCTTTATTTATAATCATTCAATATGCCACTAACTCCGCATTGTCGGGGCAGTTCCACCTACACTTTTCTTTTCATTTACTCTCATCAATAACTCTGCTTATATGTCGTCCAAAGGATCAGTATCCACTCCTATAATTTGAGAGAAAACTGGTTTTAGAATAGCTCAATCTAAC
>NC_090729.1:153490168-153492668 GCF_036898095.1 Palaemon carinicauda
GGTGATCATCCAATTAACTTTAAATCTGACTCATTTAAACAATGTCGTTTCCATCCGCCATCATTACCAATTCCATTAAAGCATCGACTAAATCGTCAAACCGCGGACAGATACACAGTAAGTTTAATCGTGTCTTAGAAATTGTTCCAATGAAGTTCAAGAAATGATATTTTTTTAGGTATATGAATGAATTCCTATGTGGTATTATAAAAGTTAATCATAATATACAATTTGCTAATCTCGCTATTTGATTATGAGTGTCTTCCACCTGTTAAATTGATCAATTAAAGTATACTATGTAAAAGAAAAGGGTTTCCAATATCAATGGCCGGAAACCGCTATTATAACTGCCATTGTTTCTATCATCGTTCTTAATTTTGGAAATTGCTGATTATTAATTCACCCCTTCTAAGTCTGTTCTATGTAATATAGGATTATGAATTAAGTTTCTTCTTCCCCAATTAAAATGACAAGCACTAATGTTAATGAAAGTTTGCGAGTACTCACTGTCACTTCATCGTGTGATGCCATTTATATCTCGGTGATGAACACTAGTTTTGTGGCCAACGAATTATTCTTCAATCAACCATGTTGGTTCAGTTACAGCTGTTGAAAGCAATAAAAAAAAAAATTAAAGGAGAGTAAAATTTTAGATATCTTTAAGCTGAAAAAATGGCCATTTCATACCATCAACATTGTCAATAATATCGTTATCCTAATTTCATGCACAATCATTTAAAAACTATAACAAAAGAGAAAACGAATGCTTCCGCTATAAATGAAATCCTCTTGCATGTCACTATTTTTCAAAATTATATTCAAACTTTTTCCTCTAACAAATATCGTTGGGTAGAGTATTTTAGACCCAAGTATTATAGTGGTCCTCGATGGTGTATGTTTTTTGAAAGAACAATTAGCGAGTCATTAAAGAATCTTTGGACCAATGCAGAGTGAGAAGAATTCAGTTTGTAACTTAGACAATGAATTATTTGGCAGAATGGAAAGCATTTAACAAAAAATCTTGCATCGTTTATTAGTGTAGTACATTTTCAATGAGGAAACCACATCGATATGTATAAAGAATGTTCGCATATTTATTTTCTACAACACTGAAATACAAATAACGCAATTCATATCTTGCTGTATCATAATAATTCATGATATAATAAGAACCACATATTCAAATCAGTTCGTACGAAGCAAGTAGCATCATAAGAAATATTGGTTTAAATCTTTACTACTATGAGATTCAGGGCCCCTGTAACACGGTTTTTTCGCAATAACTTTTTTTCTATGAATTTCATAAATATAACGCTTATTCAGAATGCACATTATATCTACACATAAATTTTGACTATATTCTGCATTACGTAGGTTGAATAAATTTGGTACTTTAATAAGTAAAAGTGACGATTTTTGAAGACGGGCCAACTTACTCAGAGAAAGGGCCAACTTACTCAGAGAAAAGGCTTCGAACGCACTCGTTACGTAACTTATGACGGCCTTTCTTCTCTCTTTCTCGATCGATGATTGGTTACACGTAACGAAGGCTATAACTCTGCCAACAATAACTCAAAAGTGTAAATAAAAGCAAAGCAGTACACCTTTATGAACTCTGAAACCTCTCCACTGAGAATTGTCATAATGAACAAACGAACAAAATATGTTAATAAATACAAAAACACTTCGATTATTTGTCTAACTCCCAAAATAAGTTTCCAAAGAAATTACAGTCTACTTTATAGGTCACAATCAGATTGACAAAGTGTATGGAATAGTTGGTAATTTTCAAAAACGTAGTAGACCAGCTTGATTTGATAACTGCTATATCCAATGTCAAGCAATTTTTATTCGTTGTCTATCTACCTACCTATTTACTGTAAAAAAAAAAAGATAGCCAGTAACGTATTTTCGCTTTAAACCTTCACCAATAATTATCGTCAGAATGATGACTTCATGAGACTCCACCCACTTTGGCCTCGTTATGAATCAGGATAACACTGAAGGCTATCATGGGCATTGTTGGATCAGAAAATTCAAATTCTGGCTATAAAAACTCATTTCTCAAGTAGTTGTAAGAAGTGCTAAATGATCCTCAATGATCCCAGCAGTTGGCCTAAACGTTTAATTCATGCATATTACTGTTGCGGCAGTACTGCTACAGTAGTATTACTACTCCAGCACTGATACCCCACCCACATCTATGTATTGTTCCGCCATTCATAAAGTCTTTGTCATGTTTTTTCACTGTGCAATAAGCCATGGCCTCCTCAGAAATTAAGTTTAACATTAGATGATAGGTTATTTCATTAAGCTGACAAATTATGGCAACTGGGTATGTTATTGCCGACGTTGAAGCTAAAGATAAATCATGGTATCATTCCTTCATTGCATTATCATCTTTACTACTATTTGTTTTGCTACATGTAGTAAATATTTTAAAGGATAAATGAATTATGTTCACTTTACTTCTATAGATTCCCATTAGATGTGCAAATAA
>NC_090729.1:153497668-153500168 GCF_036898095.1 Palaemon carinicauda
AAGTGAGGAAAGGAAATAAGGAAATAAATAAATGAAGAGAACAAATTAACAATAAATCATTCAAAAAACAGTAACAACGTCAAAATAGACATGTCATATATAAACTATTAACATAAAAAACAAATATGTCATAAATAAACTATAAAAAGACTCATGTCCGCCTGGTCAAGAAAAAAGCATTTGTTGCAACTTTGAACTTTTGAAGTTCTACTGATTAAACCACCCGATTAGGAAGATCATTCCACAACTTGGTAACAGCTGGAATAAAACTTCTAGAGAACTGCGTAGTATTGAGCCTCGTGATGGAGAAGGCCTGGCTATTAGAATTAACTGCCTGCCTAGTATTACGAACAGGATAGAATTGTCCAGGGAGATCTGACTGTAAAGAATGGTCAGAGATATGAAAAATCTTATGCAATATGCATAATGAACTAATTGAACGACGGTGCCAGATATTAATATCTAGATCAGGAATAAGAAATTTAATAGACCGTAAGTTTCTGTCAAACAAATTAAGATGAGAATCAGCAGCTGAAGACCAGACAGGAGAACAATACTCAAAACAAGGTAGAATGAAAGAATTAAAACAATTCTTCAGATAGATTGATCACCGAAAATCTTGAAAGACTTTTTCAATAAGCCTATTTTTTGTGCAATTGAAGAAGACACAGACCTTATATGTTTCTCAAAAGTAAATTTACTGTCGAGAATCACACCTATAATTTTGAAAGAGTCATACATATTTAAAGAAACATTATCAATACTGAGATCCGGATGTTGAGGAGCCACCGTCCTTGACCTACTTACAATCATACTTTGAGTTTTGTTAGGATTCAACTTCATGCTCCATAACTTGCACCATGCACTAATTCTAGCTAAATCTCTATTAAGGGATTCACCAACCCTAGATCTATATTCAGGGGATGGAACTGATGCAAAGAGAGTAGCATCATCTGCATATGCAACAAGCTTGTTTTCTAGGCCAAACCACATGTCATGTGTATATAGTATGAAAAGTAATGGGCCAAGAACACTACCCCGTGGAACACCGGATATCACATTTCTATACTCACTATGGTGCCCATCAACAACAACTCTTTGAAATCTATTACTTAAAAAATCAATAATAATGCTAAGAAACGACCCACCCACTCCCCACTGTTTGAGTTTGAAAATAAGGGCCTCATGATTAACACGGTCAAAGGCAGCACTAATATCAAGGCCAATCATACGAACTTCCCGACCACAATCAAGGGATTTCTGTACAGCATTGGAGATTGTAAGAAGGGCATCACATGCTCCAAGACCTTTACGAAAACGAATTTGCAAACTAGGGAGTAGATGATTACCTTCAGCAAACCTATTAAGACGTTTTGCTAGAAGAGGTTCAAAAACTTTAGATAATATGGGAGTTATGGAAATTGGGCGGTAATCAGTGGGACTTGAGCTACCACAAACACATTTACATAGAGGAGTAACATTACCAATTCTCCAACTAGTGCTAAAAGCTCCTCTTCTTGCTAACTTGCGCAAAATAACAGATAACTTTGGAGCTAAGAAATATGTTGTCTTTATAAAAAACAAAGGAAAAATACCATTTGGGTCTACACCTCCATAAGCATCAAGGTCCATCAACAGAGCTTTAATCTCACGAGATCAAAAAGCTAAACTAGTTAGTTTAGCCTCAGGAAAACAGGAATGAGGAAGTTCAAGTTTTTCATTACTCTGTTTACTGTCAAAAACATCAGCCAAAAGGATAGCCTTTTCCTTTGGACAGAGAGTGACTGAGCCATCTGGTTTAAGTAAAGAAGGAACTGTTGCATCTACACCAAAGAGTGCAGATTTAAGGGTAGACCACCATCTATGTTCCTGAGTTGTACCAGAAAGTGTGTCTTTTATGGTTAAATTGTATTCCTTTTTCTGTTATTATTATTATTATTATTATTACTATCCAAGCTACAACCCTAGTTGGAAAAGCAAGAGGCTATAAGCCCAGGGGC
This sequence comes from Palaemon carinicauda, assembly GCF_036898095.1. NCBI lineage: Eukaryota > Metazoa > Arthropoda > Malacostraca > Decapoda > Palaemonidae > Palaemon > Palaemon carinicauda. The sequence goes on from NC_090729.1 coordinate 153,499,669, forward strand.
TCCAACAGGGAAAAATAGCCCAGTGCGGAAAGGAAATAAGGAAATAAATAAATGAAGAGAACAAATTAACAATAAATCATTCTAAAAACAGTAACAACGTCAAAACAGACATGTCATATATAAACTATTAACAGCATCAAAAACCAATATGTCATAAATAAACTATAAAAAGACTCATGTCCGCCTGGTCAACAAAAAAGCATTTGCTCCAATTTTGAACTTTTGAAGTTCTACTGATTCAACCACCCGATTAGGAAGATCATTCCACAACTTGGTATAGCTGGAATAAAACTTCTAGAGTACTGCGTAGTATTGAGTCTCGTGATGGAGAAGGCCTGGCTATTAGAATTAACTGCCTGCCTAGTATTACGAACAGGATAGAATTGTCCAGGGAGATCTGAATGTAAAGGATGGTCAGAGTTATGAAAAATCTTATGCAACATGCATAATGAACTAATTGAACGACGGTGCCAGAGATTAATATCTAGATCAGGAATAAG
>NC_090729.1:153510168-153522668 GCF_036898095.1 Palaemon carinicauda
TTTTCTCCAAAAAAAGGAGGTTCCTCTACATTAATCTACCAGCGCAACGCTTAAGGTTTCATGGGCTTGAATGTCCCCTATGGACAAAAGAAGGCAGGGACAAGTAATTACGCTATCAAAAAATGTCCTACAGACCAAATTGAATATATTATGCACATAAGTTTAGCGTCAAGGCCAGGTAGGAGTAGGCAGTGCCTGCTGTTGACCCAGCAGTTAGACCTAATGGCATTCCTTAAACGAAAAATCTCTCTCAAAGGGATGTTATGTCTGTGTTCACTATCGGAAACATTCAAGCTATGAGCAAATAATGAACTCTCGACTTGATATTTAACCGACCAAGATAAATTTTAGCTGATGATAGAAAGATCGCAAAATTATCACGGGAAGCGGGAATGCTTTCAGTTTTATGACACAATCTGTAAAATTTGACATCGGTGCAACGGCCTAAATATACACTCGTATGTGTATAAACTAAGGATAAAATGGGTAGTTGTGATTCTGGTGGTGAATCTCTAGTAAATGTTTTGAAAATCTTTCAATTGTCAATTTCATGATAATAATTAAAAAAAAAAAAAATATTCTTCACATAAAAAATCTTGAAGCAAACTTTATTTGTAGATTTGCCTTGCAATTTACAATAAATGCATAAGCAATTGTAATGATAAATGGCGTCCTTTCTACTTGCTGTTCTTTTTAGCTTTAGTTATTGATTGCATAAGGGTAATGTAACACAGAGTTATTTGCGAAACTTCCTTAGTTGGAGAGCAAATAATACAAAGTAATATATCTATTGATTATTGTAGAAACATATTTGCATTGCTATGTTTAGACACCACAATATTTTCTTCTTTCTGTATTACAAATATCCGAGACTGCATATTTGATTTATGGAGACATATATGTCATGTAGCAAATAACTTCCAAACACATTACATATCCAAGTATAAAATGAATGAAATTTTCAGCAGATTTAACTATTGGGTAATATTTTCCCTTCGTTCTTAAGTGCACTTTCATATGAAAAGATCGGTTACAAAAATGAAATGATATGTATTTAATAGTAATATATCCTTCACAAGTATGGATTTATGTGAAATTCCTCATATACACAGCTGAAACTGTTGTGGAATTAGGACAGTTCAACGCATCCAGGTAAATATTGTTCAAGAAATGTAGAAGTATTTAATGTGATAAAGTTTCTTGTGCGTAGCTTTAATGTATCTGTGTATTTATTCTAAGAACATTTCTATTTTAGTAAAGGTTTAATCTGATATGAATTTTCTGAAAACCTTTGAAAAATTTAAAACCTTTGAAAGATACATTACGGCTAATTGTGTTAGTAATCGTTATTATCGTCTTCTTGTAAACTCAGATAATATAATTTCCATTGGTCTCCAACTATAACTTCAATAACTTCTAATGAATAAACGATTAAAAAGGGCCGAACTTTACCCAACTCCTAAGCATAATTCTTCCTTATAGATTGCAAACAAAAACTTAGTCCTCTAAAATTACTTGTTTTATATCATCTATCTATTCAGTCACCAGAAACCAGCATACAAAAAACTTTCCCCATTATATGTGAATTCCTCAACACAGAGAGATTTAGATACTCAATAACATCAGACCAAGTTGTAATTAAGAAATTAGAGTTTTTAATTATGCATGGTTGCTCATTGGTCTGTTACATCGCTACTTCAGTAATCAAGGCTATGTCATATACTTTGATCAGAAACGTATATTAGTTGGTGAAAACCTTATAGAGTATATGGGGGAAGTGTACAGGTGCTTGAGAAAGAAGAATGCCCGATGGGATTAAGACCGTGATTGTAATAGGTGAGTATATTACATATATAAAAATTCAAACTAAAAAATGTTGCAGGGAAATGAATACGTGGAAACGGTTTCCATTGTGAAAAGTGGTTTGAATAATTCCTTAAAATTTCAAATTGGTACTAAACAAGCAATGCTTGATATGGTATGCGACGTTGAAAACATCATTACCGAATCATTATTATTTTCATTTCTATCATCATACGAAAGTTGTATAAATTCTTGTGGGAACACTCTATAGGCAAATATATATATATATATATATATATATATATATATATATATATATATATATATATATATATATATATATATATATATATATATATATATATATATATATAACAGACTTTGAGCGAAGCGAAAAATCTATTTGTGGGTGAGGTAGCCATGTCATCCTGATGGAAGTTCCTATTAGGTAGCTTTCTAGGGTATATTTGACTACAGTGATATTCCCAGAGAATTTTACCGTAAGGTATCCAGAATTCTAACTCCTGGAGCGAATATCACTAAATAATCTCACAGGGATATCGCATAAAATCAGAGGACGTATTCTTGACACGTCACATAGCTATCTTCGCCCCGACCAGTATTAACGCTTTGAGGGGGATATAGTGACAAGAATCCGAAACGAGAATGAAAAGAGAGCCGCTCATAAGGCATCTCTCCTATTCCGTTTCCAGTGTGTATCTGATGAAGGCGGTGGCGCCCTCTTTATTCCTTGTAGCGATATACGAGGTGGTACAGATACTGTATTATAGGGAGGGGTCAATAAGCCCTTTTACAATAAAAGGAAGGGCGGGTCCATCAGGATGACATGGCTACCTCACCCAAAAATAAATTTTTCGCTTCGCTCAAAATCCGTTTTTTGGGCTCAGGCCATGTCGTCCTGATGGAAGTTTACCAGAGCATTACTGTATCTGTGGATTCCCAATCAGTGCCGTACTCTCAAGAAAGTATTTGCCTGGTCCGTCTAGACCTAGAGACCTATGATGTTACCGTCATACATCATTTTCATCTAAGCATGAACTATGTTAGTGCTTCCTGCCCCCTACAGGGATGAGTCATACTAGACTCTCGAAAAGTCTCGAGGAGTACATAAAAACTTATGGATGACAAAATGACAAGCTTGTATAGTGGTCTCGCCCTATACATTATAAAGCAAAGTTTGTATAAGAGTCGCCAAAGTCAGAATAAATTTGTGACACCTTCCCCAAAGTGACCACTCTTAGTAACTATTGGATAAAGGTTGTATCCGCATAGAAACAAATTTTGCCTCTTTGCCACCAACCTGTTAGGGTACCACGTCAACCCTTCCAAGGAAGGGTTAGAGTGAGTGGACTTTTGCTTGAATCAGGGAACAGTCTCGAAAGATATACCATGATAAAAATATCCATATTTTAATCTTAATGCTCAGTACATTTCTAATATAATGAGTGTGGGCGAAAAGACGCAGGGTTCATTATGAACCAGTTTATTAAAATTTAATAAACGAACATATCAGATAACATTTATAAAATTTATATAATGTGGATGAGATGCGTAAAAGCATAAAGAAAAACAGTCAACAGAAAATATTGTTTCGTCTACTACGAAACAGATTTGCCACTTTAATAGAATTATTAATAATAATGATATAGTCTGTATACTATTTACATACACTAGCGTAAAAAATGCTTGGCACAAGTGTCCGTATTATGCTATAGATTACCGACGTCAATGGAACAGTTCGTATGGACACTTTCGTTGCCTATCGCTCAGCGTGTAGTAACATACAGTGACTACACGCGCACCCTCTTAATTAATCGTCCCAAATTAATTACACTGTTCCTCGCAGACTTAAAACAGAAGGTTAAAGAATTCTACCTGCTGCTACCACAGATCTCATAAGTTCTTCCACTTGCTTCGCATAGCATATGGTATCTGATTTGTCAAGGCAGGCTTGAACAATAGAATTGTGTAGGCTGCTAAACCTTGCTCATGAAGGAGAATGAAGAATAATGAATAGGAATCCGTCGGGATTTCTTTCAGTTTCTTCACCTTGACAAAGGATAGCTATTTCTTCCCTGAAGCCTCATAATGTCTTCTGGTTTCCTCCAAAAGTCTAAACCGAATTTTAAACACCGAATCTTTTTCTCATCGTTAAGGAGATGTAAGTTCCATGTTTTCTGTGATGGAGCGAAGACAGTCGACTTCTGTACTCGCTGAGACGGATGGATCCGGTAGCGGAACGAATTTTAATCATAGATCCAATGCCAGAGGGAACCACACGCTATTTGGCCACTTGTTGGCCACTATTGCAGCTTTCCCTTTGAAGAATCTCAGCATATCAAGGACCTTCAAAAGGAGGTGTGCGGAGGGAACAGATAGATACAGGACGATCTGATCCAGCCCAGGGACATAGCGTCCACTGTATCCGCTAACGGATCCTCGTAAGGGGACACGTAACAAACAATTTTCTTGTTGTCTTTCGTTGCAAAGAGGCCTATCTGCAGCTCTGGAACTTGACTCGAGATGAAGGAGAACGATCCTGCGTCAAGGGAACATTCTGACTCTATAGGTGTAAACCTAGATAGAGCATCCGCTGCCACATTGTGGACTCTTGAATGTGAACTGCTGACAGGTGCCATTTCTTCGCGTTTGATGCATATTTTCTCCAGCCTCCTGTTGCATCCTTAAGCTGTGCTCTTAGCACTGGATCTGTTATCGAAGCAAACTGTAGAGAGCCCAGCACTCTCTCCTGTTCGCGTCTTAATATCCGTTTGGATTTCAATAGTCTCTTGACAGATCCTGCTATTTCTTTCCTCTTCTTACTAGGAATGGAAAGCCGATATGACTCCAAATTCCAGTGGATTCTCAACCACCGAAATATTTGAGCTGGAGAAAGACGAGACTTTTTGATGTTGATCTTGAATCCCAGATGTTCCAGGAACTGGATCACTATCTTAGAAGCTTGCATGCATACTGTCCTGGATGCTGCCCACACCAGCCAGCTACTACTTGGACCCCTTTTAGGCGTAACTGATGGGCGGCTGCGTTTGGAAGCTTCGTGAAAATCCTTGGGGCTATGTTTATCCCGAAAGGCATAGTTCTGAAGGCGTAAAGTTATCAAAGTAACTTGAAGCCTAGGTAGGGGGAGAGGTGACGAATAATTGGAAAGTGCCAATAAGCGTCAAACAAGTCTATAGACACAGCATATGCCCAGAATGACTGAGTTTATCTGAGTCCTCCTTTGGAACACAAAACAGCCTTCCTTGGAATTTGATGGACTTAGACTTCTGGCTTACTCTTTTGACTAAGAGCTCTCGGACATATTCTACCAGAGCGGGGGTTGAGTGTTGAAAGAATTGAGGAAATTGAGGTGGAGGACTGCTCCAGCTCCAACCTAGTCCATTCTTATTTAGGCTATGGGCCCAGGGATCGAAGGTCCAGCGATCCCTAAAAAGCTGTAATATCCCTCCTACTGGAAGTATCTACTTCTGTTATTGTGGACCTGAGGCCTTGCCTCCTTGACCGTGTCCTCCCCTGGATCCCCTTCCTCTTGAAGGGCGTGTAGAAGAACCTCTGGCTGTTCCTTTGGCTCTCGAACGAAAGGAAGAAGTCTGCCTTTCGGAGGCTGGGTTAAGAACTGGAGACAGTGTCGCAGTGTGTTGAGGTACCAGCTGTACGTGGTTGGAGGTTGTGCCACCGTCTGAGGCACCGCAGTCACAGAAAGTTGTTGTTGATGTTGCTGTTGGTAGGGTCTAGCCGGCCGAGAGGATGGCCTAGGCCTTTTGTCTACTACAGAGGTGGCCAACCTATGGCGCATGCGCCAACAGTGGCGCATTGCACGATTACAAGTGGCGCACTATACCCCACAGATAATGAAAGAAGAAAACATGCCTCCTCATAAGGAAATAATACTAATGATAATAATGATTTCTAGAAAAAGATACTAAAAGAATTTAAGGGGACCGTCCGCTATGTATTACATTTTTTTTCTAGTTATTCAAAATACACCATTTCTATATGTTTTAAAGTTTAGACATATAATACCTTCATCATATACAAGTTATAAGTCATTTGATCAAAACATTTTTTATATGTTAGCAAAAATCATGATTAAAAGAAAAAAAAATAGGTTATGTTTACTTTTCTTGCATGTGAAATTACTTTTCTTTAAAACTGCTAAGTATGTTCATATATTTTCATTAGTACTTTCAGGAATAAATAATGAATATTATCAATGCAAATTCAGTGTCAATAAAGTTAATGCAGTTTACTTTGTATTCATGTTAAATCGTTTCCTTTACAACTGCTACATTTATACATATCACACCCACAGATATATATATATATATATATATATATATATATATATATATATATATATATATATATATATATATATATATATATATATATATATATATATATATATATATATATATATATATATATATAAATATATATATATATATATATATATATATATATATATATATATATATATATATATATATATATATATATATATATATATATATGATACTTAAAGGATTGAAAGGGGGTTAAGTTGGTATGGCGCATCTGAGTTAGAAGTGAAAAATATGGTGCATGGGAAACAAAAGGTTGGCCACCCCTGGTCTACTACCTCTTTAACCACTTCATTGGGAAAGAGGTCTTTACCCTAAATACGAGAGGAGATCAGTTTCCTCGGTTCGTGCCTCACCGCTGCCGAGGCGAACACGAACTCTCTACAGGCTCTCCTAGCTTTAATAAAGCTATAGAAATCCTTCGTAACTGTGGCCAGATGGGTTTTGGCCACAACCATGAACATGTCCTGGTTTTTGGGGTCACTTGCCATCGTTTCTAGTGTTGTTTGCAACGACATCGATGCCGCAAGTCTTTCCTTTGTCTCTCGCTCCCTACACAAGAGAGCCTCCAACAGTTTTGGAAGCGCCTCACCGAACTCGCGTTCAGCAATATAAGCTTTTAGTTTCCCGACTGAGAAGGTAAGGTGTACGTCCTTCCAGTCTTCTTGGTCCAAGGGCAAGGTCAGAGATAACGGCTTGCACTACTCCAAGGACGGGCATGGTTTCCCTGCCTCTATCGCATTTAAGGCAGCCTTATATCCCTTTTCCAAGAAGGGAAAGGCTCTGGTAGGAGAGGCCACAAAGGAGGGAAGCTCTACTCAAGGAGCGCACCTTTGAGTTAGTGAAGCCCCTCTCTTTCATCGAGCTCGATAGTAACGTCTGAGCTTTACTATGGTCAAAAACTATGACCTCTGGCTCCGTCTCCTCCTTTAAGGCTGGCTCCTTCCTAAGACGGACATAGCAGTCCAGATAAAAATCTTTGTTGGGCCAAAATTCCACTTCTTTCAGGGGGATTGCTTCCAACTTTTCTGAGATCACGATCTCCCCGGTTGTCATTGGCATGTGTTCGGCATAAGGGATGATCTTTCACGGTGAGCCGCTTCTGGGGCCCACGTGATGCTGCGAGTCTACGTAACTCCAGTTTCATTGCAGCTTCCTTCTCATCATTCTTCCTTTGAATTTGTTGGATCATCTCAACAGTGGAAGAAAGAGTCCTTCCTAGTTCATCTGGGATAGAAGACGATGTAGAAGGAACCTGTTCTGGGTCCGGAACCGACGTAACCGACACTTCGTCGATTTCTTGCTCTTCTACTTGAGGAGTCTGAAACAGCTCCTCCTCCTGACCTTCTCCTAGACTTCGGAATCTACCGGATTCAGGGCAATTGGTATCTCCACCTGAGGTTGAGGGATGATTGCATCAGCCGATGCTTTAGGGAAAAGGTAGGCCCTCATCTTCTCATTTGGAAGGTAGGGACCTGAGGTGTTTTTCTGAAAACCCCTCACCCAGGATCGTAACGTTTCCCTGGCAGCATCCCTTGACTACGTTGACTTGGGGTCGTCAAAAGCCTCGGTAATCAGGTTAGAACAAACTGTACAAACATGAGCGTCCCAATAGCGGAGAACACCTCTGGAGGCTGTGCATGCTGCGTGCCTCCTGCAATAATGATGTCCACAGAAGTTCTTACTGCGGACATTACAGAACACACTCCCACACTTCGGATGGTCCTCCTGTAAAGAGAAGAAAAATCCATGAGTATCAAGTGAAGGCTTTTCACTTATATTGAAACATTTAGCTTATATAGAAAAGCTATAAAAGAAAGAAGGAAAGACACATACTTGTATTTCCTGTTCAGTCAATTGCTGTAACCTCCCAAAATATTAAAACTAAGGTTAATTCTATACTAGAATACCTTATTTAATTTCCTAAACGGAAATCTAATGTGTAGTTTTAATATACAGAATTGAAAGAATACAGAAGAAACTCACTTTCTATATAAAGTACGGTCTCAACAAAAGGCTGTACAAGATAACATTAAGTATGATGAAAAACATTAGTTTTATCACAAACTCTGTACAGCAGTTTCTACTAATGCAGTGTGTACTACAATACGAATATAGCAACTACTGCACATCGCATGTTACTGTGCCAGCCGGCAACTACCCCTTTATAGATCAAAGATATACTATCTTTAACTAATAGGCGGCAGCCCACTGATTCGCGACTATGTGCCGGCCGCTAATCTTAGCGACCAGCGAATTCGGGCTGTGATTCCACTGCCAGCCGGCAAAGGTAATAAAACCATGCCGCCGACAGTAGCCAAGAATCAGAGAAAAAGTATGGATGTAAGGTTATAGGGCGGCATGTCATACGACCTTCCATCCAGAGAGAGTAAACTTATGGAAGGGGAAAATGTAACATTCAGGCTTCCAAAAAATCCATAGTCTGCCGGGCTCTACCGACGGACATGGAAGGGAGACCGAGGGAGGTCTGGGGTTCACTCTGCAAAGAATAAAGGGTCTCTGACGGCCGACACGTAGTGCCGGCCGGCAGAGAGCTGAGTCTGTCCTCCATCCTAACCTATACTAGGTACGGAAGTAGGACTACTGCTAAAAGAAATAAAAGATAGAGAGGTGGGGAAGGATAAGGGACTTATAGACTTTGTTCTAGCAGGAGACACACTCAGCCGTTAGGGAAGCTCATCCTAACCAAGAGTTGTCTATTAGGGAGGAAGATTGGCAATACTTGCTAACCTCCTCCCAACCAGAACAAAGTTAGGTGAAGTTATTTCGCCGGACAACAGAGAAAACTCATTCTCCAGCCCGAGAAAAATAACACAAGACAGTCTGCTAGGCCACTAGAGGAAGGAATCATCTCGTACAGAATCCTTCCAACATGGACTAGGGAAGCAAAGCTTCCTGTGTCCGCCTCTAACCTAGCAAAGGAGACTCTTTTTCTATGCTAGGAAGAAGCAGACCACAGACTAGAAACTCTGATGTTCTGCCCTAACCCAAAAAACCAGTCACTCTGGTTATCAGGTCAGGACAGACATATCCTAGAATAGTTATACCTGAATTATTATACAGATAGAACCAATAGGATTAAGCCGAAGGCTTACAGAGGGAGAGAGGGATTGAACTTAGCCTCCGGAGGAGGAAAAGAACAATCGGGGATGTGCGAAAGTATACTACTGCACCTAGAATACTAGACTAGGTAAGATGAGAATCGATTACCTAAATCACCGATACTCTCTCGTATACAATCTTGGAAAAAACATTCAACAATATCTTACATGTATAAAATATTTGCCAATAGCTCCTATAAAATAACACTCGGAAAAACTTATACCATGCATGAAAGAACTAGTGCCAGACGTCTAGGCTACGAAGCCTCGCGAAAGGCAGGATCGGTACCTCGACCCGTGTCGAATTCACCGAGCTAACACTGACCGAACAATATAAGCATTTCTAGAGTAGCTAAATAGCAAAATTATTAAAGGGTAACAAACCGGGAACATCGCTCTAGCTAACTAACTGACCCGTAAGAGCGAGCGATAGCATCCAAGATGCCTCCGGTAGGCAACAGCTTTTGTTTACGTTAAAAACACTTATGATTTAATTCAAAACGACAAGAGCCTACATTTATACATAGTAAAGATAATACTCAACTTCCTAGAGGCAGAAGAGGCCGGAGAAGTCATCAAAATGTTGAATTAAATCCAAAATAACGAGAGAACACAGCGAAAACACCGAGTAGATGAGCTACACGAAAAAGGAATAAAGAGGGCGCCACCGCCTTCATCAGATACACACTGGAAACGGAATAGGAGAGAGGCTTTATGAGCGGCTCTCTTTTCATTCTCGTTTCGGATTCTTGTCACTATATCCCCCTCGAAGCGTTAATACTGTTCGGGGCGAAGATAGCTATGTGACGTGTCAAGAATACGTCCTCTGATTTTATGCGATATCCCTGTGAGATTATTTAGGGATATTCGCTACAGGAATTAGAATTCTGGATACCTTACGGTAAAATTCTCTGGGAATATCACTGTAGTCAAATATACCCTAGAAAGCTACCTAATAGGAACTTCCATCAGGACGACATGGCCTGAGCCCAAAAATATATATTTTGTACCGCTTAGTACCATTTTCTCTCAGATTTTGATAGTGACGTCAAATCGTCAAAAGATTTTTGCGCGTATTTTCGAAGCAAGTATCAGTAAAGATGCAAAAGATATGCAACTTAACGGAAGGTTAAAAAATATAAAAATACTAGATTTATTGTGCTCAACCATTGAAAACTAAAGTTAAATAGTTTTTTAGTAATTTTAGATAATCTATTGCTTGCATATATTTTATGCTCAGGAAGGAGATACAACGAGAATTACAAATTAGAATAAAGGCAAGAAAAAATAATACATAAAATGATGGATGATAGATGATTAGAAATAAACCATAATGAGTAAAATATGGAAAACAGATCCCAGCTTGTAATAGATAGGGTTAAATGTTAAAAACTATATTTTTCTTTATTTCGATGGGCAAGTTTTGATTAAAGGTTATTGGAAAAAATTGAAATGAACATATCAAGGTGAGTCTTAAATGTTGCACTGAAGAAAACGAACAATAAACAGTTAAAGAGAAAATTTAAAAGAAAAGACTAGTCTCATAGCATGTAAACAAGGAAAAACAGTTAATATTTTGGAATCTTGAATAATGGCAATTTGATCTATAAGGAAGAGAGAGAGAGAGAGAGAGAGAGAGAGAGAGAGAGGAGAGAGAGAGAGAGAGAGAGAGAGAGAGAGAGAGAGAGAAGATCTCCTAAAAAGCTGAACGGAGGAGAGACAGGATGGAGAGAGATATATGAGAGATCCTGGATTGGGGTTCAGTACAGAAGAGACTTTTCAAACATCTAATTTTCATGAAAAGAACTAGAAGAAGAACAAAAAGCTGACACTATAAACATCAAAGAAAGGTAATATAAACTCTTAACTTAATGATATGATGTTCTGACTGAGGACACCAATACCAGCAACATTTAGGAAATTTGTTAGAAGCTATTTTTAGAAGATTACTTTTCGATACAGAAAAACCTCATTTGTGTCCAAAAACTAAATTGAAACTCCGCTTTGATGACACGAGATTCTTCTATTTTCGCCTCAAGGACAAACGTGATAGGTAAATTTCATCATCATGGCAGCCGCTACTTCTTCAGGAAAAATGGAGGTACCTTCGGACAGGGGAATGTTGAAATTGATTACAAATGACACCAGTTTCCAGAATGTTGGGAATAAAGAAGGGAAAGAAATGATGCGTCAGATGCTAGAAATGAAAGAAGAACGGAAGAGATGAGTTTCCTGTCAAGAATTCACATGAAATCTTTTATAAATGAATTCCAAATATAGAATTGCAACCAATTATTTAGAAGCGTTCTGTTTAAGTAAAAATATCTTCATAAGAAAAATATGAATATATGCGTATACTTTACACACACCTGTACATCACGTGTATATATATATATATATATATATATATATATATATATATATATATATATATATATATATATATATATGTATGTATATATATATATATATATATATATATATATATATATATATATATATATATATATATATATATATATATATGTATATATATATATATATATATGTATATATATATATATATATATATATATATATATATATATATATATATATATATATATATATATATATATATATATATATATATATAAATATATATATATATATAAACACACACACACATATATATATATATATATATATATATATATATATATATATATATATATATATATATATATATATATATATATATAAGGTACCTGGTCATGTTACTCTATGCTTTAAATGAATAGACAATGTCTTGGTGGGGTTCAAAGATCGAAAATAGTTTCTCTGTGGACGGACTGTCCTCCAAATAGTTTTCAGAATAACATGGAAACTGCATTTAAGTTTCTCCACTTATTAGGTATTGTCAACACGTGTTTCGATTCACTTCATGAATCTTCAAGATTACATTTGGTGATAGAGTTACACATTAATATAAAGGCATTGATGGTGAAAATTTCGATACAAAAATGTCTTTATATTTCTAAAATTTTCATTTATCAATTTTGGTTAATTAGTTTCGAAGCTTCAATATATTTCTATATAAAATTCTTTACACCAATGCCTTTATATTAAAGTGTAGTTTCATCACTAAAAGGAGTCCTAAAGAAGATCACGCGGTGGAAAAACTTAAATGTCTTTTCCATGTTATTCTGAA
>NC_090729.1:153527668-153530168 GCF_036898095.1 Palaemon carinicauda
TGTATCTATTGTAGGACAATTTAAATTGTCTAGTGATCGCATCGTTATTCTAAATAAACAATAATCTATGAGAATCCTATAGATCTGATAATATTTGGAAATAATATCACGTTCTTGGGATAAAGCCGGCGTGCCATCTTGAATTTAGACTAGTGCGCCACCTTTTGTCATGTATAAGGAACTTTTACTATCTTATATCAAATGAAACAAAATAGGTGCCTGTACATGTATTATTTGATAAAAAATTAACAAATAAATATGTAGATATACAAGGATGGATTCACCAATTTGAAACTAAAGTAGGAAAATGAACAGTTGTTTTGCGAGGCGTAAGTGTACACATATTCATGTTAACGAAAGTTCCTGTGTTCAGAAGCCTTATTATTAGCAAGGAATCTTGTTAAAGTTATAATATTTTTGATAATCCTAAAAATGGTATTACACTTTTAACAGTTAACAAAGATAATATATTGATTTTTAGATATATCTTTACCTTATCAACCATTTGTTTGCCTTATATGCACAACATAAATTATCAGTTAAGAGCAATTGATGTTAAACAAGGTTTTTCTTAAACGACCAACTAACGTTTAATTTTGTCTGGCGATGCTAAATAAAACCATTTCGTCATGTCTTTTAGACTTTTGTTGCAATACCCTTTAACCTTTAAGCTTTACGAGGGCCTTAGTCCTCACCATTAGACGATGACAATGTGGATTGCTGTTCTTGAAATGATTTAGGGTTTAGAGGGTATTCCCAAAATAACAAAGTAAACAATAAAATGGTCCTCTATTTTTCTTCGCCTTAAAAGAAACTGATTTTTTTTTTTTTTTTTTTTTTTTTTAGACATCTTGAGATGAGCAATGTGTAAAAAAAGTCTCGTCATTAAAACTGAGAATGTCTTCGATATAAAATTAGGTAACAAATTCACGTTTTTAAGTGAGGGTAAAATACTGTATAATAGCCTATCTTACGATTGTAACAACCAAGAGGCATTAACTTTTATTTAAACAGGTAAAAAAAAAAAAGCAAATTTTGGATCACAGTTTTTCTTACGCTTGGGATGGAGACTGGTTTTCCAACGAAAAAAATACTAATATTGCTGCAGACAATTGTATCTCAAGTTAGAGTTCTTATTTAATCTAGACTGGAGAGAATGGAAAGAAATAATCTGAAAATTATGATAACCAAAGACATTGATTGACAGATCCATCTTAAAGAGCAGGGAATTGTAGACTACAGAATCCTTTGTTTCAAGAAAAGATGAACGCTTATCTATTTCTTAAGAAATAGAAAAAATTAAAATAGTATGATAATATCCGTTTTCTTTGTGAAGTTCATTTTCATATAAATGGAATTGTTAACTTTATATTTTGGTGAGAGAAAAAAAAACGGTATAGCGATTCGCTTTTGGACCCCTCTCAAATAAAAAAAAAATTTAGTAAAACGAAACTGAAACTGCATTTATATACAATACCAATTATTCTTTAATTCCGTAAAGGAATCTCTTTTAACAATAGCTTAAATTTTTATATATTTTCATCTGAATATTTTCTGTTAGTATAATGACTTTAGTTTTGATATATCTATAATTGATTGCGTTTGTGTGTGTGTGTGTGTGTGTGTGTGTGTGTGTCTATAATACCCACAGTCTCAGCAGATTTTACAACGTAATACTACCAATGATGTATCTCATCAGAATACTTAATTATGACAATGTTTCATCTCAATATGTGTTCCTTGCCTTCATCACATTTGGAAGATTTCTTTTTCTATTGTTTTGATAATGATGGACTTCCTCAAGACAACTGTTGTCCTTTTTTTAGAGATATAGTGAGGATCAAATAACAAAGAAGTCATTAGAAGATCACTTGCCAATATATTTATATTAAGAGATGAAATTAAAAGACAAAAATATGTTATAATCATTTTCTGTCGGTTGTTGCCATTTGCCTTAATTTTCCTATATGTGTTATAATTCCTGAAAATAAAACGGGCTATATTTCTACCTTTTGTTATAGGGAAATTGAACTATCACTAATCCTAGATGGGCTTTATTTTACCCTTTTGTTATAAAGAAATTAAATTTTACTAAATTTAACTTCTTTTTTATGTTATCATTTGGAAAATGGTTATACCTAGCACTTTTTTATTACTTCCAATGTACTATTTTCGTAAATGTCCACACTTCTTACAATATCAGTTTACATTGTAGATAAAATCAGTCAATTACACAAACGTTCTGACGTCATTCGATAAATATTGAAAATTAAATTTCCCAGAATAAAAAAGTTTCAAGTTTTTTCATACTTAAATGATAATTTTAAATTTTACGAATGGGCTAGGATGGCCAAACCTATTACAAGGTGAGACAAAAGAACCCTAAAAAGCAAAGGAGATTTTTCAGTCGACCAGAAAATGCAAAATAAAGAAACAATTGACACAAGCCATTGTGGCACAAAGGGAAAAAAACTGCCGGCAATTACCGCCTTAAAAACAA
>NC_090729.1:153537668-153562668 GCF_036898095.1 Palaemon carinicauda
TAAATTTGAACATCACCCATGGGTTGCGCCTGGACTAGGACTTCCCTGTTGGCTTATGCAAAAGTCAGTGCTTTATTTCTGTCTCTTGATATGGCCACTTATGTCATAGTGACACCAGTGACCCCTGTGACCTTGACCTTGGGGTGACCTTGACCAAAATTTAATCAGTTCTTCCATACACATTGGGGAACTACTTGGCCAAGTTTGAAGTGATTCCGTGTAGAAATGTGGCCTCTACGTTGTCCACAGACAGACAGACAAACAAACAAACAAACAAACCGAACCGAAAACATAACCTCCTGGCGGAGGTAATAATAATAATCATAATCTTTTATATTGAAGAAAGTGATGTAACTAGGGATCCCATACTACTCCTATGTAGTCTCTGATTAAAAAAAAAAAAAATAATAATAATAATAATTTTAATGATAATAATGATAATGAATATGAAGGTCTCTTTTGCCTCAGCAGACGCATATCCTGCTTACAATGGTATGGAGAAAAAGGTTGGACGGCACAGTAAGAATGATCAACTAGAATACCGTTACAATACTCTCCCAGAGGTCTCTATTAGGCTAATTGCATCTCTAAATGGTTAAAATTATTTATTCTGTTCAATACATTTAGACAACAACTTAAATATACAGATATGTGTTCACGATGTACCCTCCCCGAATATAGAATTCCTCAGGAAATCCATCCACCATTTCCATCTTAGCAAGGCGAGCATCCAATTAAATTTAAATCTGACTTATTTAAACAATGTCGTTTCCATCCGCCATCATTACCAATTCCATTAAAGCATCGACTAAATCGTTAAACCGCCGACTGTAAGTGTAGTCGTGAGTCTTGGAATTTGTCCCAATGAAACTCCGCGAAACGAGAATTTATTTTAGGTATATGGATGAATTCCTATGTGGTATAAATGTTAATCATCATATACAAGGTGCAAATTCCGTTACTTGATTATGAGTGTCTTTCACTGGTTAAATGATCAATTAAAATATACTATGTGAAAGATAGGGGTTTCCAATATTAATGACAGAAAGCTGCTATTATAACTGCCAGTCTTTCTGTTATCATTCTTCATTTTGGAAATTGCTGGTTAATAATTCACCCACTTCAAGTTCTGTTGTATTTAATAAAGGATTCCGAATTCAGTGTCTTCTTCCCCTATTAAAACTACAAGCACTAATGTTAATGAAAGTTTCCGAGTACTCATTTTGTCCCTTCATCATGTGAAGCCATTTATACCTCGGTGATGAATACTAGTTTGGTGACCAACGAATCGTTCTTCAATCTACCATGTTGGTTCTGTTACAGCTGTTTAAATAAATAGAAAAAATATATATATTTCAATAGATAGCCAATTTTTAGGTATCTTTATGCTGAAAAATGCCCAATTCTTATTAGCAACATTGTCAATACTTTCATCATCATAATTTCATGGATAATTATTTAAAAAGCTATAATAAAAGTGGAAACCAAAGCTTCCTCTATAATTCCTCTATTAATTCACAGCTTTATTGCCAATGCCAATGAAAGAAAAGCTAAAATAAATTAGTTATTGAGATTTCTTTGTCAAATCACTAAAAAGGATGACTGAAAACCTCCAAGTTGGAATTTTGGGTGAAACTGAATTCCTGATTTGAACTCTCTCCTTTAACAAACATCGTTGGTTGAAGCATTTTCGAGCCATCGCTTTTGGTGGACCTCGATGGTGTATCTTTTATGACAGAACAATTGGCTAGACATTAAAGAATCTTTGAACCAATGCAGTGTGATAAGCATTGAGTTTTTAATTTAGACAATGAATTATTTGGCAGAATGGTAAGCATTTCAGAAAAAAAAGCTTTCATCGTTTATCCGTGTAGTACATTTTCAATGAGGAAACCAGATCGAAATCTATAAGAAATTATCACATATTTATTTTGTACAACCCTGAAATACAAATATGGCAATTCGTCTGTTTTGTAGTATCAAAATAATTTATGATATTATAAGAACCAAATATTTAATTCAATCCGTACGAGGCAGGATACATCATGAGCAATATTGGTTTAAATCTTTACTTGTAACATGCACTGCTTCGAGTAGCATAACATATAAACTGCGAATGTTAAGATGGAAGCATTCTTATAATTATGCTTTGTAAGGGAAATAAAATAAAAATGATGAATAATAATGGTATATATACTGATGACAGTAGGACATTCAAAGTTTAAATATTGATAAATCGATTAATTATTTAATTTTTCATAATGGTAGTTCCATTATATAAAAAAGAGAGATGTTAAACCAAGTTCCATGTTTTATTAAAACAGGCAAGAAGAAGAAGACAGGTCATTTCCATAAAACAACTGCTTTTAATGATGATAGCCACCAGAAATATTTCAACCTAAGATAAACGATTTCAAGATAGATACGTTAATTTATTCACTTGAAAAATAATCATTAAAATTACATCTCAAACTGTTTGTTAGGATTATATATATCAAAACAAAAATGGTATTAGTTTTTTGTAATATTTCACCTTAAGAATAAGAAGTATTTGAATGTGTTCTTGTTTACTTTGATATAAATCCATAATGAAATATTTGCAATAACTAACTATTGCATCATGCTAAAAAGTTTCAAACAAACACGAACAAATTGAACACAGCAAACAATTTCCTATTTCATTCCACTTCCTGTCACTGAACAATCTCATCCATTATCCATTTCCCGATTCGGAAGCTCCAACCGAATTCTCATTCATTTATTGTTTTATACCATTCGGTTATTTTTGTTTGAACAACGAAAAACAAAATAATAAAAAGAAAAGAAATAATGAAACAAGTGAGAGCGATACATTCTTCAATCTCACTATGAGATTGATCGTAAATGCATCACTTTATGGGGAAAATCTCTAAACTATTTCTTCCCTGATTCTTTTTTTATTCTGAAACAATAGAAGCGTTTGCGGGTTAACTTGATCTGAGACCAATAAAAGAATAATGAAAGTAAAAATAGAGCGTCGCTTCGATATTGTTTCTCCTACAGCCCCAAATAGAAAGGCAGATACCGAAGAGAGAATATTGAATGGAAAAGGATAAAAAAGGAAAATTCAAGGGATATACACCAAGAGAAAAGACGGGAACTGGAGAGGGAGGGGGGGGGGAGATGTAAGGGGCCTCATGAAATAAATATTCGAATGGTGTATGTGAGCAATGTGAGTGTTGGGATTTATTTCTGGAATCAGAGTAATAAGCTTCAAACATATAATTTATTTTGTGGAATCACGTGGAATTGAAACGGGGCATATTTTTACAAGGAAATTTGTCGTAAATTAATATAGTTATACGTTCACGCATATATATATATATATATATATATATATATATATATATATATATATATATATATATATATATATATATATATATATATATATATATATATATATATATATATATATATATATATATATATGTGTGTGTGGGGGGGGTGTAGGTGCATCTGTAAAAATATATTTCATATGATTAAATACAGTATATTTTTACATACTGCATACATATACAGTATGTAAAAAATACATGTAGATATTATAATCTGCTTATATAATCTTTATACCTTTTTGAGTAACGATGCCTTAACGTGGTGAAAGGGTTTGCGTATCGTCATGATCAGCAAAGCTGTACTAGTGTGGGACCTAATAGGTTAGTTTGCTGTGAGCAATCAGACAGAAATCTCCCACCATAACCAATCAGCACTCTGCAGTATACTGAAGGAAACTGGCCAAACCCCAAATATAAATTGTTATTCATATATCTGTACACATCAACATTCATTTTACCACATAAAACATGCTGGATGGATATGATAGTCACTAGCCTTCAACTTTAAAGGATTTTGATTAAGATTATTTCTGTCCTAATTGAGAAGAAACATGGAAGTTAGAAATGATATCCTGGTTCAGGAAAACAAAATCTGAACTTTTGCTTTTATTTTTCTCTCTTTTTTTCATTTTTTATCTAAATAGAGGGTAATTATTCACCGACAAACAGTCCCCTCCACATCCCCTAAAAGAGGAAATTTAATGGACGGACATATATTTTTCCTTATCTGGCAAAATAAACGTATTTTGTTACTTTTAACTTTTTTCTTAATAATTAATATTCATTACGAAGGAAATATAAGTTACAGGATTCATAAAGCAGATTCTGTTTAAAGTAATGAAACAAGTAAAGTGATCTAAATGGATGAAAAACTTAATTAATATTCGCCCTAAAATTAAATATAAAAAATATTATAAATATTAAATATTATAAATATTAAAATATTATAAATATTAAATATTATAAATATTAAAATATTATAAATATTAAATATTATAAATATTAAAAATATTAAAAAACAAATATGGTAAATTAGGTCTATTCAATAAAGCTGTCATAAGAAAAATACGTATTCCTTTTTGAATTTATATTATCATCCTGTACAAATGTTGTTCCTTTCAAGTATTAAAAGTCATGGAAGTTGGAAATATTGTTAAATTATTCCATGGTCACCAGGGTGACGAAGAAATGTAATTTCAAAATATAGCAAAACTTTGAAGAAAGAAACACTTAATTCTGATCGGATGGAAGGTTATTAAAAAAAAAAAAAAAAAAAAAAAAAAAAAAAGTTCGATTGTCATACATATTTTTTTTTACTTAACCTCTGCGAAAAGTGAATTACTGATTAAAATATTTTCAAGTGGTGGACTGGTACCTTTCATATTATCCCGCATTGAACAATTATTCCAATTGGCATATGGATCTTTTTCTTTGGTTATGAACCGTAACACATTGAAGTCAGAGTTGGTTTTTATGTAAAGAAGAAATACACGATACGTATCTCGAGAAACAATAACAATACTGCCCTGATACATCTCTCTCTCTCTCTCTCTCTCTCTCTCTCTCTCTCTCTCTCTCTCTCTCTCTCTCTCTCTCTCTCTCTCTCTCTCTCTCTCTCTCTCTACATATATTACGTTTTCTCTTTTGGTCGGAGCAGATTCAATTTTTTTCCGAATTGAGCTTTTTTCATTTTGGTCTCGGGGAAAGAAGTAGTCTGAATGCCGGCAATACCTTAAAAAATAAATCACAAAAACTTCGCTGGAGGGTTTTCGAGGGATTCAATATTGCTAGATGAATGAAAAGCACCGGAGAGAGAGAGAGAGAGAGAGAGAGAGAGAGAGAGAGAGAGAGAGAGAGAGAGAGAGAGAGAGAGATTAATATGACCTGTATTGCATGTATTTTACCTGGAAATTTGTGTTTTTCTGTAGATGAGTATTCCATATAATACATATATTATATATATATATATATATATATATATATATATATATATATATATATATATATATATATATATATATATATATATATATATATATATATATATATATATATATATACATACTAGTCGACAAGGCGTTTAAGAAGAAAATCAGGGGAAGCTGCAATAACCTTTATTACTTTCACAATAGGGTACTTAATGACATATTAATTGTGCACACCTCTACCACCCCAGATTTGGCCACCCTCTTGAAAAAAAGTGGTAGAAACGCTTTTTTTTTCTAATATCTTGTTCGGGACTCACCTTAGAGAGAGATTCCAATATATGAAATAATTGAATACCATTTTCTATGATAACTCTTCATTTCATTGTTGTGATACGTTGCACTGTTATCTTGCCAGAGTTACCAAAATTATCGCAGCTTCTTTTTCATACTCTTCCATTCTTTACAGTTTCAAAAATCGTATCCTTAGGGTGGGTGGCCTTCATCCTTTATTTTGGCTAAGGACAGACAGTGAATGCACTCGGCCGGAGTTACCTCCATTGTTCCCAAACATCCACCCAACACGTGATGTTATCAATCGTAGTAATTGTTATACCAATTCTTGCTGCATAATTAAAAGTTTTGGTTTCCATGTTAGACTTGCACTAATAATGAACATGAATAAATGAAACCCACTAACACGTGCAATAACCTTACTTATGTGTGAATCTGGACCACATTTTGCAACAATGCAAATAGCCTTGATATGCAATGGCTGATCACAGGAAACAAAGCAGCTTTGTTGTTTCAGTTCTTTAAATTTCTCTACAGCTTGGTCAAGTGCTGTGTATGAGGTGTCATAATCTGTAGGTGGAACATTTGTAAAGGAAAAGTTTGAGATCTTGGACACATCATATGGAAAGTGTGCAGTACATTTCCCCACGTAGCCATTACAACTTGAACACTTGCTGTATTTGTCATTTCCCAAATAGCCACAGGAGTTCCAATGTTGTTACTGATACAATAGTGGAAACTTAATTGATTCTTGCTAAATCACTGAATTTTATATGCAATAGTATTCCATCAATTTAATTTTCGAATGCTTTATGGAAACACGACCGAACTATCCGATAAAGGATGCACAGGGGATCTTTTCTAATATGGAAGTCGGCTGATCTGAAGTACGATCATGTGGAGGACTGATACTCTGAATCCCTTCCATTCTGTGGAAAGTGTTGAATCCATAAATGGCGAAGTTGTTCACTTTAGCGTTGTCGAATACAAACTGTGCAAATGAAACAGTCAGAGGTTCCCTGGCTGGATGTTGTAAAGCTAACACTTATAAAGAGTGCTGCCTCTGCATACGAAGCACATAATTCCAAGGTAGAAAGCACATTCTGCAAATGGTTACCACCATCCTTTTTACTGAGATGAACAGCACGGCCTATATTTAGAGGGATCTTGCTGCAATTGGAATATCATGTGAAATGGTTGTACACTTCCCATTCCATTCTATTAGATTTCCTTTCTTGTTTTTAACACAATAGTTTTAACAAGGCAGTTGAGAGTAAATGGAATAAGTGAATCCAAGCCAGTTAAGATATTCTAAGGTGGTGGATACTGATCAGTTAATACACACCTGTGACCTAATATCTTCCGCCATTATTTTGGCTGCTGTGTTTATAATCAGATGTCTCTCTTCTTTATCGTCATGAATTCTGTGTTTTTCATACCAAGCATCAATCAAATTCCTTTTCCCTATGTCACAGAAAAACACCACTGGTTTTCTGTTTGTTCATAGAAACAACAATGTCTAGGCCATATCTTTCAATTACTTTATATGTAAGTCCTATATCATCTGGTAGCTCCCTCTGATAGCCATCTAGAGTGAATTGGCCGTCATCTCGATTTCCTCCAGGTAGTTAAAAGCACGAGTCTTTGCCTCTAAAACGGTCAACTTTTGGGACGAGCACGTTGCATGCCAGAAGATGTGCGATAGAATGTTTCCATGCAAGCTAAATGGTATTTTGTCTCAATAGCAACTACATCTACTATATTACAAATGGAAGTGCATACTCTTTTGCCTCAAGAGTAATTTCTTATTTCACCTGCTTTCAAAATAGTTCCATTAACAGGAAGAGTCTATATGAGGTGCAAATTCACTACCCGGTTTTTTCCTCTGTTCTCGGAAAAATCATGCGATGCTTCTTTTCCACAAAAAAAGCAAATAATAAACAGACATAATCTAAATCTAGTCATCTCAGAGACGTTAGACGCATTTGAGAAGTTTTCTTTCTTGACTGGAAAATTTCGACACTCCTTTATTTCACATACACCCTCCTACACTTTTCATGTACTTTAACACATTTCACTCATTCTAATTGAGAATGTTTTCCATCTTTCCATCTGGTGTCTTGTGAATTGCATTATTAATTAAGAAAAGAGAAAACATTTTCTATTCTGTACGAAGTTCAGGGAGCTAGATAAAGTATTAAACAAATAAATTTCTCAACGATGCATGAAGTTATTGGTAAGCATTAAATGTTAAACGATTTTACACGTATATCTCACTAACCTTTTAGCGGAAGTTGACTCAAAAGTTAGAAGAAATTATCTATGTTTAAAACCGTTGAAAAAAAAAATAAAAATAAAAATTTTAAAAACTGTGTGAAAGGTTTGGTATTTGATATTGATAGGTTTCAATAAGCTTACCGAAAGCTATCAAATCATCATAAATATTCAAAGGAATCATTATATGCATGTATGTATATATATATATATATATATATATATATATATATATATATATATATATATATATATATATATATATATATATATATATATATATATATATATATTATATACATACATATATATATATATATATATATATATATATATATATATATATATATATATATATATATATATATATATATATATATATATATATATATATATATATATATATATATATATAAAGTCAAATTTCAAAACCTTTTTAAAAAGAAGTTACTTTCGTAATCCCAAAAATATATTATATTTTCCGAACATCAGAGAACTGCAAGGAAAAAAAAAATCACTAAACATTTTCAAAAGTTTTTATCAGGTTATTGACAATAAAATCTTGATTCATGGAATAAAAAATTTTGTTTTTGCAATAGTATTCTCTCTCTCTCTCTCTCTCTCTCTCTCTCTCTCTCTCTCTCTCTCTCTCTCTCTCTCTCTCTCTCTCTCTCTCTCTCTCTCTCTCGATCGATCGATCGATCGATCGAGTTGTATCTGTGTGCCCGTAAGTGAATAGATTTGTGCGACCGTAAAAATATCCTGATTTAACGCGGATTACAAAACGCTATCGAGTGCAATATAGCTACAAGTTTTCCTGAATAGTCGGTGATTAGTTTGAGGTCAGAAAAGTGGGATAAAACTTCGGCATAGGATAGTTATCTTGTGAATTACTAAAAATCTGATCAAGATGGCACTCTATAATACAGGATAAGCTTGGAGGGACACTGCTGCAGTCAGCAAACGTAAATTCCATGAGTTGGTGAAACAAAAGCTCGACCGTCTGATAACAGAGGTCACTAGTAACTCCAACCAGTGAGAAGGAAAAATATTTGCAGACATATTGAAACAATATGATCCAATAAACTGGAGCAAATCTGCGGAAAACATCAGCAAACTAATAGAAGAAATTCCAAAGAAGATCCAAGTGATAAAGAGACTTATTAAGAAAGTTTACATCAATCAACACATTCCATCAAAGAACAACATGAAGTCCAATATGGTGAATATGCTGATTGATGCATTGGGAAAAAGAATGCCAAAATGGTGTAATACATGTAAGATATGGTATTCTATTAATAATCCTCAACAACTGATTAGAAAATGAGATGCCTGCCATGTTCCAACACACTCTAAATGTGCTGAAATACAGCAAAAAGTAAAAAATAGAGACACAAAGGTATTCTGCTCAACATGCTTAGTCTGGATAGAAAATATAATAAAGTCAAGACTAAATCTGCAAATAGTTGAAGAAGAAGAAGAAGAAGAAGAAGAAGAAGAAGAAGAAGAAGAAGAAGAAGAAGAAGAAGAAGAAGAAGAAGAATGAACAGGATATGTGTAAGGATGCAGAGGAAATCATTGATATAACTTATGATGCCATCCAACAACATACTTATGAAATAAATTATAAGATGGAAACAAATAATAGACCCAAGAGACTCTACCTGGACCTACATACTTTTAGGGAAGAGCAAGAACAAGAAAAAAAAGAAAAGAAAGATTTGATCTGCAATTTGTTGAAAAGAGGGAATTGCAGATTTGGCGAAAGATGCTACTACAAGCATCCAAAGATATGCCATAATTATGAAATATATGGTAACTGTGCGTATTTGTACGGATATGGAGACGAATGCAGAGATCCCCATCCAAAAATATGCAAAAACCTAGAAGAAGGAAAAGGATGCAGTTTCAACAAAAAATGTAGATATATGCATCCTGCAACCATGAATGAAAGTAAGAAAACTCAGCAAACTGAAAAGAAAAATGAAAGCAAAAATTAAACAAAAAAAGAAACAAAAAAGCAGGCTGCGTATATACAGTGCTATGCACCAAAGGCCACAAGATATGAGGCCTTTCAACCCAAATATGCCCATTTAGAGCCCAACTACAAAGAATGCATCTATAATGCCAGGGGTTGGTGCAGATATGGGGATAATTGCAGGTATACACACAAAAATGAATATGAAGGCGGAAGAACAAATATAATAGAAAAATTTGATTATTTAATGACAGAATTCCTGGAAACGAAGAGAAGAACATCATATCAGAACAGGAAGGAAGCATAGGAGAATCCATATCATTACCAATATTAAATAATGGGGATGAAACACAAACCATAATAGTGATGAATGCACAGGGTTTAGTCACGAGTAACTCTAAACGGAAAATAGAGTTCTTAGAAGAACTAACCCATATTGAAAAATAGATATATTAAATATAAGTGACACATGGTATTCCCAAGAGACTGGCAGTGATGACCAGATAAAGGGTTTCCAAACTTATAGATCAGACAGAAAAAATAGGAATCAAGGGGAAACCGCAATATATGGAAGAGACATAAATCAAGGAAAAGTCTGTGAAACACAGAATGTGAATTGATTGCGGTAGAATTTGAATTTGAAAAACTAGTGAATATTGTAGTTTACACACCCCCAAATATGTAGAAACGATAAAGACTGGAATATACTCCTATCCGGAGATTTTAACTTTCCTTTCGTGGATTGGAAAGAACGGATAGAAGGAAGAGGTTGTATATATACATATAAAAAAGAGAGTAATGGGAGCGCAGAAGATAAGTGGCAAATTTGAAAAGCTTCAAGATATGCTATTAGAACATAATATGCAACAAATAAACCACATTCCAACAAGAAAGGAAAATGTCCTAAATCTAGTATTTGTGAATGAGGTAAATTACGTTAAAGAAATATAAGTGTATAACATGGGAATTTCAGACCACAATGTCACATGATTAATAGTCCATTCCAAAGCAAGTGATCGCAGAATTAATCAAAGCACAAAATGTTGGGAAGGATATGGAAAATAAAATTTTTATAGTAAGAAATAAATGAAGAACTGAATAAAGAATGGAAAAATGTATTTGTAAGTGATAATATACAGGTAAATACAGATATACTGTACAAAATACTGGAGAAAATTGTTGAAAAATATGTACCGTAAAAAACGATAAACAAAAGACATGCATACCTGGTGAGACATATGTCACATATCAGCAAGTTTTCACCAACTTCCCGACTTACCAGGTTAAACAACTCATAGCTTTTAATTCAAATTAACCCTAATGAATCAATATGGATAAAAATCAACACAATACTGTGCTCATATAGAAAAAAAATTCGACCTTAAACCGGGATCGAACCTGTATTCCATTAGGTCCATTTTAAATATGGTGGTGGTAATTCTTGTTTGATAGTTTAGAGTCTGGTTTGGGGTATTGATTTTATGATATAAATGTAAGAAATATAAGTTTAAGGGTTATGTTTAGTACTATCTAGTTTGTGCTGACCTTTATCTCAGTTATTTTCAAGAGAATGTGGTTAGTGTTTGCTTCTCACCACCGGTGACACAGTCCTTTTTGGAAGAAAAGATTCGTTCTCATATGTTAATTACCCTACTATTATATATTAAACAAGGTTCCGTAATTTCTTTAGTACTATATAGCTTTACTAGTCTGTTGGAGTGATATTTTACCAATGTTTTTGCATGAATCTAAAAAAAATAGGAGTAAAATAACTTATAAGGAATATAAGGTAACTTCTAAAACTATTTCGTAATTCTGACTTAACTGTATAGTTTCCATTCATACACACGTAAAATATCCCTTTATTTAGAAATTAACCATGATTTAAGTTTTCCATCTTAGCATACGGAATATTCATGAATAGAGATTGAAACATTGATAGCGAAATATCAATAACATTACATCTTGAAAAGTGGCCTTAATTGTTCCGGAATACTTGCATGTACTTGAAACCCCGAGTCGTTCCAAATTCATTACCAGAACCACCATCGCATTCAACCCCGCTAGAACTGGATCAGCCTCATCTCGTTCCAGCACTCCAACTTTAGAATCGTCGAACCCAAGCGCTTCAAACTTTGTAGGGATAATTAACTAACCCTTATGTCGGAAACTCATTGTTGAAAGATAACGAAGACACCGAGACTCCTTTCTAGTGATTCCACACAACACAACACCTGCGAAAACACAACGGATTCACTTGCCTTCTATTCATAATACGAACATAAGTAGTATTTTCCGGGACACGAGAGTTGTCATGCTTACGAGGGGAGGCAAATGCTTTTAAACTGGAATAGTTTCATTTTCGGTATATCATTTTCACTTTAGGCATTTACAGACGTGTAGTAATAAATGCTATCTGCAAAATAATCTCTAAGATATGCATTATGTATTTTCAAAGATACATAAAGATACAAATTTTTCAGCTTTCGTGACAATCTTGGATTTAAAGATCAATATCTACCACTCGGTCTGAATTTCGTTCCTGTGATTACAATATGAAACATGATTTAGGATGTCAATAGGAACCTAGAAAGGCCTATTTTATCTAGGCCTTAGAGGGGGTGAACTGAAATCCGCGTTAGATGCCCAATTAATTGCATTCAATGTGAAAATCCATGGGTAACATCTCTCTCTCTCTCTCTCTCTCTCTCTCTCTCTCTCTCTCTCTCTCTCTCTCTCTCTCTCTCTCTCTCTCTCTCTCTCTCTCTAAAATATATATATATAATATATATATATATATATATATATAATATATATATATATATATATATATATATATATATATATATATATATATATATATATATATATATATATATATATATATATATATATATATATATATATATATATATATATATATATATATGTATGTAAGTATGTATGTAGGTATGTATGTATGTATGTATGTATGTATATATATATATATATATATATATATATATATATATATATATATATATATATATATATATATATATATATATATACATACTCGTGTATATATATATATATATATATATATATATATATATATATATATATATATATATATATATATATATATATATATATATATATATATAAACATATATATATATGTACAGTATATATATATATATATATATATATATATATATATATATATATATATATATATATATATATATATATATATATATATATATATATTGGCGTGCTACTGTTATAAGCACACATTGAGTATGAGTTGTTTTTCAGATGTATTTAAATGGTACATGAATACATCTTAATAGTTTTCAAGTCTTTATTATATAAAAACAACAGAGTTAAACATCTCCATCACTGGAGGAAGCTGTGTTGGTCCAGATGACCAATTCTGGTGAAGTTTAGATATGAACTGAATAAATTATCGATATCACAGATATCGTATGCTTGGTTTACTTTAGCCACGTGACGAAATCGGAAGACACCTGCATCCGGTGACGTCACAAACTTTCACACGATGAGACAATGTGTTGACGTTTAAGAAGAATGTCAAATTGCTGAGACTTGCATTGTATGTCCGGTTTACGATTTGAATGACTACAGCAATCCCAGGGTTAGCTCTTCCAACCAACATGACATATTACGTCATTTGTTTTAAACATGTAATATTAACTATTCTAATCATTACATAAGCTCGGCCAGCTATCTCAATTTTTTTACAAAAATTTAACAACAAGACGAAACATGGTTATTAGGTGTGACTGGACATACGTATTATTCTTTGTTTAACTTTAGCCATAATCAACTGAGGACGAATGTCCAAATAGGCACATAAAAAAATAATAACAACAATGCATACAAAAAAGATATTACCAAAGCAAAAGGAAAAACGCATGATAAAACCAAGATCATATATATGGTACATTGCTAGCAAATGATTACATGGTACCAAAAAACAAAATAAATTCTGACTTACATATGATTCGGTAACTAGATAAAGAATAATTGTTACCTTTGTCAGAAACAAAATTCTCAATTTTTAGTGCACAAACACGAATTCCTGGTACGTACACGTACCATGGTTTCGTACATATATATATATTTATATATAGGGCTGATATATTTTATTAGATGCCCATAGATTCTGTTATATATTTTATTATTATTTTTTTTTTCTCTTTTCTTTTTTAACATTCCGGCTTATATATTTTTATTAGATGCCGAGAGAAAAAATTATTTATATCCTTTTTTATTTTATTTATTTTTTATATGTTGTTTTAAATGTATTTTTAACAATGCAAATGTAGAGAATTTCTTTAATTACATATTACTAGCGTACTAATCAGCTTTTCATACAAACATCTTCCCGACAAATTACTCCCTTAGCGAATGAGGTGGCCACTCAAACAGCTTTGAACTGGATCCAATAGGGGGTATTGTCGGGGCTATGCAACTCATTCCTTTTTAGCTGCTTGCAATGCCGTAACCTACGCCAAACAAGGATGTTCACGGCGATAAATATCACCACCGTGAAACACAAACCAGCCAGTAGTATGGGGTGAAGAATTTCTTTATAAGTCGGTGACAGGTGGTCCTTTTCGGTAAGTTTCATCAACCGCTTTGCCACATGTCCGTTGTATGGGAGAGGAAGTGCTGGCATTGTAGAGGTCCACGTGAAGTTTGCGAAGTAGGCTCGTTCTCTGATGATTGTCCGTAGGCCAGTCGCCATGGAATTCGGGGAAGTCCCGACACAACCATCTGCTGCGACGAAGATATGTGTAAAGGATGTGGATCCGTCAGGGCATGATACATTGAAGCCGTCCTTTTCGTATCGTATCCACGAGCCATTATTCAGTCTGCAATTGAACTCTTTATTGTCAAAGGGATAAAGCCTATCCAGACAATTTTCACTTGTATGGGAGAGAGCACCATCTAGCACTATACCTAACTCGCATGAATCCATTAAGTTTTTACGGAATTCAAATGAGTCAGCTGTACATATTTTTCTATCCATTGCGTCTGAACAGTGAGTTAATTGATTTAAGTCTTTAATGACCGTATATGTTTCCTTGTCTGGAGAAATCAATACGTGTCCTGTCAAACTGGATATTACTGGATTTGAGTGATTCGTCATGAAAGTCGGAAATGGTGATATCCTGTAAGATTGCCAGGCATCAGAAGAATCAAAGGGAATTGTAATCCTAATCTTGTTATTATCTATGTTTACTGTAATTAGGCTGTAATAAAATTCTAACCTATGTTCGTCTAACAAAGGAACATAGCCTAGTTTATCCCTTCCGTTCTTCAGAACTAATTTTAAGTAACGTATAGGCAACAAATGGGGCGACAATACACCTTTAGTTGCTAACGTGATAGCTTCTACATAATCCTTGGATTTCTCAATGAAATGTGTAATTCTGTTATGTATGTGATCTATCTTTGAATCATAATACGTTAATGTTGCCAACAAATCCTTTACTTCCATAATTTGAACGATATTATCTGAATGTTCATTTAATAAATCCATAATTTTATTGATTGAAGCTAACTGATCCCTTAGTTCTGACATAATCAATTCATCTTTATGAGTCAAGAACTCAATTTTCTTATTTTGATTACTAATTTTAAGACGATTGGAAATTCCTAAACCTAAACTTGCAACAGACCCAAAGATGCTTAATGCAGCATAAATGAACGGATTCCGTCTTTCTTTATGTTCGTGTCCTACAGTCCACATCAAAAGGTCATAAGCCAAAGATCCTGTCTCGCCAGTCTTATTTTTCAAGTCATCAGATAGCATCTCTGCAACTTTTAATGATGATCCAAGCAAACTCTTAGTAGTCAAATGAAAATGTCTTCTATGCAACTCATCCAATGATGCAGAAAACCTTGAAATGGCGGTTCTTAAGCTAATGACATCATTCTCTTGAAGAAAAATTGCTTGCATATTCACTTCTACAATTACGTTAGTTGACGTAATAAAAATGTCTTCTTGTCTTTCAACTATATTGCCATATTTAAAATATATATTTTTAGTCTTAGAACTCATCCCATACGAGAAAAATGTCTGAGCGAACAATATCACTCCCAACAACAAAAAATTCATCTTGGAAACCTGTAACGAGAAAAAATATATGTAATTACTCCTGTATTAAAAAGAAAACTTTTAATCACATAAAACAGAACAGAATTTTCCCTCACTTCTTTTCCTCTCTTTTCTTTTTAATTTCTTATGTGAGCCAATGGTACTATTCTCTCATCCGTGGGTTGGGCTACGTTTTGAATTCTAAACCTATTGGCCGTTAGTTTCCAAAATGTTAAATGGGCCTTCAAACTTAGGTGTTAATTTATAGTTGAGCCCTTTTCTGACATTGATTTGAATATAGATGTTATCACCCACGGTATATGTTTTAGTTGGTTTCGCTATTTTATCATGATTCCTTTTCATTATGATTTGTGATTCTTCTAAATTCTTTCGAAGGATATCATATCGACTTATACTTGCATTTATACATTCTTTTAAAGGATTTGATAGATTAGTTGTAGGCGTTAATACATGGAAAGGTGTTCTAACTGGGGTACCATACAATGCTTCATGCGGTGACATTTTAATTGATATATGATATGAATGATTCAGAGTACTCAGTGCCGCCGGTATTGCAATATCCCAGTTGGGGTCTGATCCCCCTAGTGTTACCCTCAATATATTTAATATCTTCCTATTTGCTCTTTCCACTAGCCCATTCGACTCTGGGTGATATATCATGGTATTAATCTTCTTTATGTTGAGGAATTCACACAATGAGGTAAGAAAGTGATTATTAAATTCACCACCCGAGTCTGAGATTATCATGTGTGGAATTCCATGTTTACAAATGTAACACTCGTAAAACTTCCTAGCGCATTCAATCGCAGTTTTAGTTTTAAGCGCTATTAGTTCTGTATATCGAGTTAAAACATCTATAATTACTAAGAGGTGCTTATTTCCTCTGTCTGACTCGTAAAATCCTGTTAACAAATCTAAATGTATTCTTTCAAAGGGTTGATTGGGCACAGGATAAGCTCCTAGGCTGACAGGTGTTTTCGTATGCCCTTTGTTTTCCTGACATGTGCGACAATTAGCTATGTGTCTTTTTAGATCTGTAAGCATTGTATGCCAATAAAACAATGATTTGGCTTTCTGTGACATTAATGAGAACCCAGGGTGTCCATGTAATGGATTTGAATGCAACCAATTCAGGACAGTGGAAATAAGTGAGATTGGTACTACTACCTGGTCGTTAGTTACATGTGGTGTATTGCGTGTTTTTCTTGTCACAGTCCTACACAGAATATTATCTTTGATTATATAATTCTGCTGCTTATACTTTATATATTCCTTTTCTTTATGATTGCCTTTCAAAGCATTTATAATGGTTTCTATTTTCTGATCTTTTCTTTGCTCAGTCTGTAACAATTCAGCGCTCCAGCCTAAATCTTCTTGTTCAGATATTGTTTTTACAATAGGCATGGATGTTGATATATCTATTAATTCAGCTAAAGGCTCCATACAAGATGACACGGGGTTGCGTGATAATGCATCCGCAATGATATTTGCTTTCCCAGGTAAATACCCGATTCTTGCGCCAAAATCTTGAATGATCAAATGCCACCGAGTTCGTTTAGGGCTGTGATTGAAGCCTTTAAAGAACTCTGTTAGTGGTTTATGGTCAGTAAGAACCTTAACGGGATAACCGTAAATTATGAACTTAAAATGCACTAGCGAATTAACAATAGCTAGTCCTTCCTTGTCTATTACTGCATACTTACTTTCGGAAGTTCTCAATTTTCGAGAATAGAAAGCTATCGGGAAAAACTGTTTATCATATTGCTGAAGCAATACCCCTCCTACTCCTAAGTCTGAGGCGTCTGTTGCAATGAAGAATTCCTTACCGAAGTCAGGAAATTTTAAGATAGGAGAACTACACAGTTCATCTTTCAAAGTATTAAACGCCTGTTGATGTTGCTCAGACCATATGAAATCTACGCCCTTCTTCGTAAGATCAGTTAAAGGAGCGGCTATTATTGAATAGTTGCGTATAAAACGCCTGTAATATCCACTACAACCCAGAAATTGCTGTATTCCCTTGACATTAGTAGGTATGGGAAAATTACGTATAGCCGACACCTTATCATGGACTACTTTAAGACCTTGGCTTGACACCATGAAACCCAAATATATTAATTCTGTTTTGAAAAATTCACACTTACTAATCTTTACCCTTAAGTTATGTTGTCTTAATCTCTGTAGTACTAGTTCTAACTTACGTAGATGTTCTTCTAAGGTGTTGGAAAAGATTACAAGATCATCCATATAGGCATGCAATATATCCCCTAACAAGTCTCCAAACACTATGTTAATCATTCTTGTAAATGTTATAGGAGCACAACGTAAACCAAAAGGCATCCGCAAAAATTCATAATGTCCCCTGGCTGTGCTGAAGGCTGTGTATGGGATACTATCTTCTTCTAATGATATCTGGTGAAAGCCTTTAAGTAAGTCCAAACTGGTAAAATATTTATTCTGACCTAACAAAGACAAAATATCGTCAGTACATGGCACTGGGAATCGATCAGGGATCGTTTCCTCGTTTAGACGACGAAAGTCGACGCAGATACGCCATGTTCGATCTTTTTTCGGTACAACTATTAAAGGAAAATTATAAGGGCTGTTTGATTTTCTAATGACTCCTTCCTCTAACATTTTACCTACTTCATCATTTATTTCATTCTGGAATTTCATAGGGAGTCTGTACGAGGGTACATATATAATTTTCTGCTTGTCCTTTAACCTTATTTGATGCTCGATCACATCTGTTTTTCCTAAGGATCCATCCGTAGTGGAAAAAACATCTTGATATTTAGTTAAAAGTTCAAAAATTTTCTGCTGAATTTCTTCGTCTTGAATGTCCTTACTGATTTTATTTTTAATAGATCGCAAAAGGGATTCATCCGCAACTGATTGAGAGTGATTGATTTCAGCAACGGTAAGAATACGATGTTTATAAACTTCTACATCCAAGATATGTTGATTTTTGTGAATTACTAAAGTGTTATTTAAATGCTTACAGACTTCGATATTACATTGCTGATGTGAGCCTACTGTATAAATAGCTTGTGTGACAGACAATCCGTTGGTTTTCAAAGTATCGGAAAGGATTAATATTTCAGATCCCGGTAGTGTTTTCTTTATTTGCACTATTAAATTCGAAGGTATGTTTGGTTCGATAGATTGCGTGCAAGATGATATTACGGGTGAACGAGAATTCTGCTGGGTCGCGTATATTATTTCTTTATTAGTGAGACAAGTTATTGGTTCTTCAACGTACGTTACGGTTACATTTGTCGTCTCCTTTTTATCCAAAACTGACTTTAAGGTATTAGAAGACTTATAGAATTTCCCTTTGATATACACGCCGTGCTTGGCAGGAGCTAAGATAATGTTCTGATTTCCCATAGATGGGTATCCTATAATTACAGCTGGATACATATTAATGTTTTTTACAACAACAAATGTATCGGCAAACGTGCGATTATCGACTCTGAACTGAATATGAGTTATGCCTATGACGTTTAATTCATTATTTCCTATACCTGAAAGTCTAATTCCTGATTTTTCAATCGGAAAGTTCGGAAACAACAAATGATGTGTCTTCAAATCCATAATATTACGTGGACTACCAGAGTCAAAAAATAACGTAAAGGATTTGTGTTCTAAATTTACAGCATATAAGGTTGGCCGTAACTCATTTTGGCTTATTATTGTATGAATTCGTTGCAAATCTACGGGAGCATGCACTGTTTTACTTAATTCGGCCGTGTGTTTCATAGGAAAATCTATTGTCTCACAATTATTTGATAAAACATTAAATTGATTATTCAATACTATTGATGTTGACATAAATGACCTTGACCCAACATCACTCTCTTCCCCTCTAGAGTTAACTATGTGGTATTTGCTTTGCTCTGCACATTCTGAAAATTAGACTGACCTTGCGAGGTCTGGTTTGACGGCCCAGGCTCAGCGATATTTGAAGAAGTGTTTGTTTGTTTCGGACTCTGAACTGCATTGACATTTGGTTGTTCCTTCTTATTGTTAAAATGAGGATTTTTCTTTTTAATTCCATATGGAACTGACTGTGGAATTGACTGTGTATTTCTAGGATATTGTTGTGTCTTACGCGCGTAACATTGACTATAAGAATGCGATGCTGTGTTGTGAACTGAGCAAAATTTCGTTCTACAGTCTGCGCTTATGTGACCTTGACGTTTGCAGTTGTAACACGTCACTCCCGCTACTGGACTGTTAATTACGTTCACTGTTTGTGGTTTTGTTTCATTCTTAGCAAAAACTTGAGTTAACACGGGATCGAGATCTGGACACTTGGACATGTGTTTCTTTATCTGTTTATAGACATCCAATTTCGTACTTGCAGGCATTAACTTCTTATCAAAGCACCGCACTAAAGCTTCAGGCAACATAAGTGTCATGCAAGTTAAATACATTAATCGTAAAAAATCTTTCACGGAGATGTTATCGTTAGTAACCCAAGTGGAATTACCTAAAATGTCCTGATATTCATTAAGCCTATCAGCTATGAGAGCTGCTCTCTCAATAACATTAAGCCGATTCATAGTGGCTTGATTAAGTGTATTTCGTAACGTTAACACTACATCCAAGGCTTCCTCACCCCCATAGATCGCGCGTAACCTAACTTTGAAATCATCCCAAGTAACTGCTTCCTGAAATGAAACACCTCTTAAATACGCACTCGCATCCCCCTTAGAAAAAAATCTATAAAACTTTTAGCTTCTTGTAATTGTACAAAAGGATCTACGATTTGTTTGGCATTTAAATGGGCATCAACGGATGAAATCCATGACTCCACATTTTGTGGCAAGAACCCGTTGACCCGACCTTGAAAAGGAAAGATTGCTGACCTGGCATTTACAAGCGTCACAATTGGAGGAGGATTAGCCTGGCCTACACCACTAGGTCAGGGGTAGGGCTGACAGGAGGAGCCATGACTGCTGTATTTTTTTTTTATCTCTTTGACCCCTTGCAATTCTATCAAAATATTTATATGAGTACAGACGCCCACTGCGTAAACGCATATGTATAATAAATTTCCCCCAACAATGTTACTAATCCCAAACCTTTCCCCAAGAGTTTCTGAAAGAAAAAGGAATTAGCACAAAGAAAGAAAAATTCTAAATGAGAATCCGGAGTTTCTTATAACAAAGTTTAGGAATTCACTCACCCCAGTAATAATCGACTAACGACTTGTGATAACTACACTTCACTGCCTAAACTGAAATGAATACAAAATATCTGTACTTAGCTTATATATGAAGTCGACACATCCTCTCTCTCTCTCTCTCTCTCTCTCTTGATGTTTTGTTAGCGATGTCTCGTACTAGTTTCTTGTTGAATGTAGTTCTTCCTGGATATGTCTTGCAATTGTTGAACGCCAGTCCTTGGGTTTCCTAGGATGTTGATTGAAGATTCAGGTTGTATACTAACATATGTTGATGTTAGCTTTTCCGTTGGACTTAGTCAAAATTGTAGATTCTTGTAGATAATGTTGAGTTCTTGAAGATCTTTCTCAGGTTTTACAGCTTTTATTTTGAAGTCTTGAAGATCTTTCTCTGGTTTTACAGCTTTTATGTTGAAGTCTTGAAGATATTTCTCGGGTTTTACAGCTATTATTTTGAAGTCTTGAAGATTTTTCTCTAATTCTTAGAGTTTAACCGCTGTCTTAGAGTTTAATCGCTGCCACCATTTATTGGCGTGCTACTGTTATAAGCACACATTGAGTATGAGTTGTTTTTCAGATGTATTTAAATGGTACATGAATACATCTTAATAGTTTTTAAGTCTTTATTATATAAAAACAACAGAGTTAAACATCTCCATCACTGGAGGAAGCTGTGTTGGTCCAGAAGACCAATTCTGGTGAAGTTTAGATATGAACTGAATAAATTATCGATATCACAGATATCGTATGCTTGGTTTACTTTAGCCACGTGACGAAATCGGAAGACACCTGCATCCGGTGACGTCACAAACTTTCACACGATGAGACAATGTGTTGACGTTTAAGAAGAATGTCAAATTGCTGAGACTTGCATTGTATGTCCGGTTTACGATTTGAATGACTACAGCAATCCCAGGGTTAGCTCTTCCAACCAACATGACATATTACGTCATTTGTTTTAAACATGTAATATTAACTATTCTAATCATTACATATATAGATATATATATATATATATATATATATATATATATATATATATATATATATATATATATATATATGTATGTATGTATGTATGTGTGTATGTATATATATATATATATATATATATATATATATATATATATATATATATATATATATATAATGTATGTATGTATGTATGTATGTGTGTGTATATATATATATATATATATATATATATATATATATATATATATATATATATATATATATATACATACTCGTGTATATATATATATATATATATATATATATATATATATATATATATATATATATATATATATATATATATATATATATATATATATATATATATATATATATATATATATATATACTCGTGTATATATATATATATATATATATATATATATATATATATATATATATATATATATATGTATATATATATATATATATATATATATATATATATATATATATATATATATGTATATGTAATATACATATATATATATATATATATATATATATATATATATATATATATATATATATATATATATATAGAGAGAGAGAGAGAGAGAGAGAGAGAGAGAGAGAGAGAGAGAGAGAGAGAGAGAGAGAGAGAGAGAGAGAGTGTATCCAACATTAACTAAAATAACCTAATAGAATTGTCACTATCATAATCACCCAATGAAAATATATGAAGAACATTATCTACGCAAGATGTGATAGGATGAGACTACAAATAAAGAAATTTAATCATAAAATCTACTCAAGAATCGGTGACAGTTTTCATAATTGGTTACTAATATAGTGCATATCTTAGAGATTATCTTGCAAATAGCATTTATTACTACACGTTTGTCTCAAAATAAATAATTTTTGTCTGTAAACGCCCGAAATTTTCATCAATAAATAAGTGAATATTTTGCCAGTTTCCTGTTTATAATATAAGCAATAATTCTGTGAATTTCTAACTCATTATAGCATTTGAAAATCTTTTTTGCTGATATAATACTAAATTTTTAATACAATGTCGTAATATAACTACTAGAACATATTTTCCCATTCTCATTAGAACTCCAAGGAATATTTTTAAGACTTTCAACTGTTATCTTTATGACCAATGCTTCTTTGGCCGATTCAAAATAAACTTAGAACTAATGTCAAATCTAGAAAGTGATCAACAATGAACATTAATTCATGCATAAAAATGTAAAATTAGAGTTTTAATAAATGTTTTAACCTAATATGTATAATAGTCATATGGTCCATTCATAACTATACAACACTTTAACACTTTTGTGCCACTTCATTAAACACTGAACTTTTACACTATGATGTCTCATCTTTGCCATATATATACAGTATACACACACACACACACACACACACATATATATATATATATATATATATATATATATATATATATATATATATATATATATATATATATATATATATATATATATATATATACATACTAAGGCACTTTCCCCAATTTCGGGGGGTAGCCGACATCAACAAATGAAACAAGGGACTCAACCGAGTACAGCTGGTACTGCTAGGGTGCCACAGCCCACCCTCCCCCGTTATCCACCACAGATGAAGCTTCATAATGTTGAATCCCCTACTGCTGCTACCTCCACGGTCATCTAAGGCATCGGAGGGAGCAGCAGGGCCTACCGGAACTGCGGCACAATCGCTTGCCATTCATTCCTATTTCTACCACGCTCTCTTGCCTTTCTCACATCTATCCTCCTATCGCCCGGAGATTTCTTCACTCCATCCATCCACCCAAACCTTGGCCTTCCTCTTGTACTTCTCCCATCAACTCTTACATTTATCACCTTCTTTAGCTGACAGCCATTTTCCACTCTATCAACATGGCCAAACCACCTCAATACATTCATATCCACTCTAGCTGCTAACTCATTTCTCATATATATATATATATATATATATATATATATATATATATATATATATATATATATATATATATATATATATATAATATATATATATATATATATATATTATATAATATGTGCGTGCACGTATCTATTAACTATTTTACAGTTCAGTATATGCAATTCAAGATAACAGGGATATACGCTTGAGGTAGAATTTATCTTTCATTAAACTATTTGATGTCATCTTGAAAGAAAAATGACTGATCCCGTGACAGTCAGTGAGAATATATAAGTATAAACAGTGACGACTGTCTTATTTCAACTCAAACATTAACTGTCTCAAATTTGTTTTAATAATAATATATTGTGTAACAATATAACCAGATTCTGCAATGTGTGTTTTTTTTTTTTTTTTTTTTTTTTATTGCCCTCTTCTGCAACAATCATATCACCTTATTTGCATACAAATAATTGTATTCTGGTTAATATCATATGGTACTGACGTAAATGTTTTTTTTATATACAAGAAAATTTCAAAGAACATATTATCACTATTATTGGAAAAACGTTGTTAAAGATTCACATATAACGTTTATAGTTCATTTAGATTATTATAATATATACTTCTCAGTAATGCTTCATTACTTCAAATTAAAGTCGTAGGGAATATGAGCCTAATGTTCACCATGAATAATTGCCGTACTATTTATACAGTTTATCCCA
This sequence comes from Palaemon carinicauda, assembly GCF_036898095.1. Taxonomy (NCBI): domain Eukaryota; kingdom Metazoa; phylum Arthropoda; class Malacostraca; order Decapoda; family Palaemonidae; genus Palaemon; species Palaemon carinicauda. The sequence goes on from NC_090729.1 coordinate 153,562,479, forward strand.
AAGAAATATGAACGTCTGAGCTTACAAGCTAAAGATCTGTTAAAATACGTAACATTTCAAATATCCTCTGAAAGACACATGAACATGAATATTCTCTGTGCTACTGTAAACATATGCATACGAAATTAGGGTGAATACTGACTTTCTTTATTTACAGATTATTCTAGGTGTCCATAATTTCGGACGAAAT
>NC_090729.1:153572668-153595168 GCF_036898095.1 Palaemon carinicauda
ATTCGATATAAAACTAGATAATTGACTGTGGGAATTTTGTCTGATATATACATACATACATGCATATATATATATATATATATATATATATATATATATATATATATATATATATATATATATATATATATATATATATATATATATATATATATATATACACAAACACATCATTAAACACCTTTTCCCTGGACGGCTTTGCACCAAGAAAATAAAGCCTTTCATATGTATTGTTCTGTTTCACAGTTAATTTGGTTTCAGTATTTATTTCAATTTTTTGTAGGTACTGTGTTTGTAACATTCTGATTTTCCAAGTGGCTTTGCAATTTGAAAAATAATAAGCACACCAATAAATAATATTAACAAAACTAGAGTAATAATAATAATAATAATAATAATAATAATAATAATAATAATAATAATAATAATAATAATAATAATAATAATAATAATAATAATAATAATAAAGAGATGTAACATTAATAAAAATAATGATAATAATAATCATAATAATATATATTGAAGAAAGAGATGTAATTAGGAACCCCATCTCTAGACTCTGATTAACAATGAATAAAAAAAGAAAAATAATAATAATTGTAATAATAACATGATAATGAATACGAAGGTTTCTTTTACCTCAGCAGACGTATATCCTGCTTATAGTGGTATAGAGTGAAATGTTGAGCGGCACAGTAAGAATGATTAACGAGGAAACCATTACAATACCCGCCCAGAGGTCTCTATCAAGCCGATTGCATCTCTAAAAGATTGAAATGATTTATTCTGTTCAATATATTTAGACAACACCTTAAATATACAGATATGTGTTTATGGGTGTGCCCTTCCCGAATACAGAATTCCTCAGGAAATCCGTCCACCACTTCCGTCTTAGCAAGGTGATCATCCAATTAACTTTAAATCCGACTCATTTAAACAATGTCGTTTCCATCCGCCATCATTGCCAATTCCATTAAAGCATCGACTTAATCGTTAATCCGCCGACAGATAGACAGTAAGTGTAATCGTAAGTCTTGGAATTTGCCCCAACGAAACTCAACGAAATGAGAATTTATTTTAGGTATATGAATGCATTCTTATGTTGCATTATAAACATTAATCATAATATACAATGCGCTAACCTCGCTATTTGATTATGAGCGTCTTCCACCTGCTAAATTGATCAATTAAAACATACTATATAAAAGATAGGGGTTTCCAATATTAATGGCAGGAAGCCGCTATTATAACTGCCAGTCTTTTTATTATCGTTCTCCCTTTTGGAAATTGTTGGTTATTAATTCACCTCTTCAAGATCTCTTCCATCTAATAAAGGATTACGAATTGATTTTCTTCTCCTTCCATTGAAATAAGAAGCACTAATGTTGATGTTTCAATTAAGATGCTTTTGCTTCAATCATTGAACAATTTACCTTCCATGACTTGCTTTCTCTTCCTCTCGTTATTTTCAAGTTTTTGTAGTTTAGATATGAAAGATTATTTTAATGTTATTGTTCTTAAACTTCTCTTGTAGTTTTTTCTCATTTCCTTTCCTCACTGGGCTATTTTTCCAGTTGGACCCCTTGGGCTATAGCATCCTTCTTTTCCAACTATGGTTTTAGCTTAGCAAGTACTAATAATAATAATAATAATAATAATAATAATAATAATAATAATAATAATAATAATAATAATAATCGACAGTAAGTTCCTGTTCATCAAATCAGGACGAGATTCAGCAGCTGAAGACCAGCCAGGAGAGCAATGCTCGATACAAGGTAGAATGAGAGAATTAAAACACTTCTTCAGAATAGATTAATCACCGAAAATCTTTATACTTTCTCAATAAGCTAATCTTTCGTGCCATTGAAGAAGGTACAGACCGAACGTGTTTCTCAAAAGTAAAGTTGATATCAAGAATCATCCCTAAAACCTTAAAAAGGGTCATACAGAGTTAACTAACAAAAAGTATTATCAGTGTTGAGATCTGGATGTTGAGGAGCCACTGTCCTTGACCTACTTACAATCATACTTTGGGTTTTGTTAGGGTTCACCTTTATACCACATAATTTGCATCATCCAGTAATTTTAGCTAGATCTCAATTAAAGGATTCAGCAACCCCAGATCAACATTCAGGAGCTATAATTGATGCAAAGAGAGTAGCATCCTCTGCATAAGCAAGGAGCCTTCTTTTTCTAGGCAAAACCACATGTCATGTGTATATAGTATGAAAAGTCATGGGCCAAGAACACTATCCTGAAGAATACAGATGTAACATTTCTATACTCACAAAGGGCCCATCAACAACAACTCTTTGCGATCTACTACTTAAAAACTCAAGTAATAAGAATCACTGTTAAAACTTTCAAAGAGTCATAAAAAAAAAAAAAACATTACCAATTCTAAGATTAGGATGTTGATGAGCCACTGTCTTTGACCTACATACAAACCTACTTTGAGTTTTGTTTGGGTTCAGATTTATGCCCCATAATTTCTACCATGTATTAATTTTAGCTAGATCTTTATTAAAAGATTCAGGCACCCTAGATCTACACTCAGGAGATGAAATTGATGCAAAGAGAGTAGCATCATCTGCATAGGTAACAAACTTGTTTTCTATTGAAAACCACATGTCATGTGATTGAAGATTAAAGTAATGAGCCAAGAACACTACACTGAGGAACAACAGATATAACTTTTCTATCCTCAATATGGTGCCTATCAACAACAACTATTTGCAAACTATTTCTTAAAAAATCAATAATGATGTTAAGGATGGACCCATTTACTCCCTACTGTTTGTGTTTGAAAACAAGGGCCTCGTAATTAACACAGTCAAAGGCTGCACTAAAATCAAGACCAATCATACAAACTTCCTTATCACAATCAAGGGGTTGCTCTACAGAATGGAGATAGTAAGAAAGGCATTTCATACTATAAGGCCGTTACGAAAGCCAAATTGCAAACTAAAGACAGATGATTATCTTCAGCTAACATATGTAGATGTTTTGCTTATAGATGTTAAAAAACATTACCTAATATGGAAGTTATGAAAATTGGGCGATAATTAGCTGGACTTGAGTTACCATAAACACATTTACATTAATGGAGTAATATTACCCATTCTCCAAGTGCTAAAAGAATCTCTTCTTGCTATCTTGCAGAAAATACCACATATATTAGGAGATAAGAGATCTGCCCGGCCTTATAAATAACAAAGGAAGAATACTATTTAGGTCTACACTTCCATAACCATCAAGGTCCATCAAGAGATTTTTAATTTCACAAGACCGAAAGGATAAACCAGTTAGTTTAGCCTCATGAAAACAGGAATGAGGAAAATCAAATTTCTCATTATTCTGCTGACTGTCAAACACATCAGCCAAAAGGGGCGACAGAACCATTTGGTTTGAGTAAATGAAGAACTGTTACGTCTACCACTTATGTTCCTGTGTTGTACCATAAGGGGTTTCTTATTTGGTTAAATTGTATTCCTTTCCAGTTGAAGCATAAACTCTTTGAGTAAAAGCCCTCAGTTGAGTATAGTTATTCCAAGTCAAATCTGATATGCTACCCTTCCAAAGATGACAGATCTCCTGTAGGGTCAGAACTCTCTTCATCCTATATGCAAGAAGAATGTGTCACCCAAGGCAGCGTACAGAGTGTGACCTTATGTGCTGTTGCTATCAATAGCCTCATGAGTCACCTACCTCATGACATACAAGGGTCACTATTTGCTGATAATTTTGCAATTTATTGTAGTGAATTATCTGCAATACAAGCAGACTAAAAGCCATCCGTTTTACTTGTACTCGTGAATGGAAGAGATCGCCACCCTTTTCTTAAATTATAGTGTTTTGCTCTATGACAATAATATCAAGTTTCTTGGGGTAATGTTCGACAAGATAATGACCTCTTGTTCCGCATATAAATGACCTATCCATCATGGTTAAAAAGTCAATGAACATCTTGAAAGTTGTATCACATTTTGATTGGGATGCGTATACAATATCTTTGCTTAGAATTTATACATCTTTGCATCTGAGCAAGTTAGACTAAGCGTGTCAAATTTAAGGGTCAGCTACTAAGACTTTACCTAAAAAAACTTGATGTTTACAATATAGGTCTCTGCATTTGCACTGGTGCATACAGAACATCTCCCATTGATAGTCTGTATGTGGATTCTGGCATGCCTCCCCTTTCTATCCGCAGAGAGGAGTTGAGTTTGAGGTTTTTAGCTTGGTCCCTCGCTGTAAGAAATAATTCTAACAGTAAATATGATAGGGTTCCTTTAGATCGAGCTCCTAATAAACCAAGAGTGTCCAACCATTTAGAAGCACAGCTGTAAAATGATGCCAGTGAAGCAGGTTTGTTTACAGCATAGACAGCAGAGGTAGGATATCCCAAGTCTCCTCCTTGGTGTATTCCACCTGTTAATGTATGTTTTACGGCAGGAGGGAAAAATACCTTACCCAGCAGAGTAATGAAAAAGTAGTTTAAAATTCATGCAGCTCAACATCAGGAGAAACATGTTTTTATAGATGATTCAACATCGGCTGAAGGAGTTGGTAGTGCAGTTGTGGTGGGGATATTGTTATTAGAAAGAAACTTCCATCCTCTTGTTCAGTATTACTGCTGAGCTGTATGCAATAATTCTCGCAGTCCAACATATTTTGAGAAATGGTAATCAGAATATTTTTTTAAAAAATATTTAAGGATTCCAATAATATTTTACTCGCAATTGAACAAATGATGCCCGGCCATCATCTAGTACAAGTGGTGCAGGATTGTTTAGTACTTCTGCAATCTTGGAGGAATGCCAGTGTTTACTTCTGGTGGGTCGCTGACCACGTTGGGGTGGATGGAAATGATTGAGTACATAAGGCAGCAAAGGATGCTTCAAGGCTACTTAATCTATCCTCCATAAGTATTCCTTACAAAGATCTAAAACGCAAGATAAAATTTCAATTGTAAGAATAAGTGGCAGGCTCAATGGTCTGAATTTAATTTTGTATTAGTGGTCAGTTCAGAGTCGTAACTGACCACAGATACAAAATTAAAACAATTACACCCTTCACTGAAGAAATGGTCATCTTGTAATTCTACAAGTTGGAGGGATGATATCATTTTACCTTGACTGCGTATTGGCCATACATATGCAACCCACAATTATTTAATGAAGAGTGGTAAGGGAGACAGGCTCCTCTTTGCAATACCTGTCAAGTGACAATAGATATCAAATATATTTTAGCCAATTGTCCTGTTTTTAATCTTCAGAGGACACATTTTCTCCAGGACAAACTTTTAAGAGATATACTAGGGAAAAATTGTAATACTCTGAATTTAAAAAATTTATACAGAGTATCGGTTTATATCATAAGCTTTAATCAATTTTATTAACCTATCTTTTTAATCCCTCCTTATTTTGCATTTAAATACTATTGTATGAACGTTGTGTGATTGGTTTTATAAGTTAAAATGATACCAAATGTTGTGAGAGTACGGCAATGATTGATTAATTTGCATTACACAGTCTGAATGGCCTTTGATGCCCAAGTGCTTGGCTTCCGGACTGAATTTTATAATCATAAAACTGTGGCTGATGGGCATCGGTAAGTGGCTGTAGAAGTTGTTGGTTGGAGCATGAGAGGGGGGGGGGTGGCATATGTGGGTGGTTGGCAGCTTTATCACCACTCCAGCACGCTACAGGGTGGGTATCTATGTCCTACTGCATACCCGTCTGCTTTGTTTGATGTTGAATGGGGTATCCTCTTCATCAAGAGAGGAGGTGTTGATAGACGTGGTGAGGTGGCCGTCCATAAGGGCATCGGTTTTGGTCGTCAGGTCTCTCATAGGCAAAATTTCTACATAAGGTATGTCAGTGCATACAAATTCTGGTAGGCATCGTATCCAAAGGGCACAAAGTGGTTCACCTCCCGAGGGAAGCCATCTGCAGCAGTTTGTAGGCGAGCAATACTGGTCCTTTCTCTGAGGGTGAGCGATACTGGTCCTTTCCCTGAGGGCGAGCGATACTGGTCCTTTCCCTGAGGGCGAGCAAAACCTTTTGGCCCCCTAATGGTTGTTGAGAGAGCTGAAAAAAGCTTGGCTATTTGGGTATCTGGTGATGGTGAGTACTGCTCCAGGTCGCAAAGCCAATCAGAGATTTCCGGGAAAGTGTCCTAAGGGATCTCCGTGAGAACATAATATGTTTTGGTGCTTGAGAGTGTCACTCTTAATACGAAACTGAAACTCGGCATGGTGAAACCAGGTGAATACCTCTTTACTGGCGAAGGGTGTTAGGTTCAAGGATGTGTCGTGGATAGATCTTCTAGTCAGGGTCGGTGGGCGGCATGGTCAAACATTAGGGCACAGCAATAAGGGGGAAGGCAGGAAGGAGCTGGTCGTCCGGCGGTCACCAATTGTACGATGTGGTTGTTAGGTGATATCAAAGAGGTAAGGTGAACACAAGCGAATTTTTTTCAACGAGACAACGATCTTATATATGGATGGGTGAGAGCAAGAATCCCACAAAATTCAAACAGTATTAAATATGCGAAAACAAATTTAAACAAGTATCAATTAGGAATGCGGGGGAGACAGATTGATAATAAAAGCATTAATGTTACAGTGTACGAGCATACATGAAACATGTGCGGTGCAATACCCACCATTCTTGCAGTAATATAGCAAATAACGTTGGCACGGTCACTCAAACATTAATAGAGCAAATAAAGTTGACTGCTTAATCCATGCATTAAGACTAAAAATCAAGGTTGACCCCATCATTCTTGCATTATCATGAGTTTGGGCGCCTAATCATTCACAATTACTGTAAATGAAGTTGACCTTTATCATTCTTGCAGCATACTTAATTTCAAATAAGGTTGAACCCTTGCTTATCAACACTCTATCTCTGGATCATATACCCCAGGAGGAATTCTTATCATAAGTAAAATTACACATTAAATGTATTTGTGATTTGATATTGATATTTCTTTTTTTATATCATGTGTATTAGCGTTAAAATGATCATTCATATATATATATATATATATATATATATATATATATATATATATATATATATATATATATATATATATATATATATATATATATACACACCAGTGATTTTTTTCAGATAAAACAAAAAATATAATTTAATATCGAATTTAGTTAGCCACGGGATCATAGACCTTAGGAGAAATTATTTATCTAATATTAAATATTTCTGCACAGCTAAAGAATCGAACCTTAGCACAAACAGAAATAAGGGTGAACATTTGACTTACCCCATCCGACTATAAAAAGATAATAGTTGATTCCGAATTTGCTGTATTCAATCATCTCTTTACAGACGAATGAGCTATATCAAATGTTTACCCTTATTTTCATACTACTTATTCGGGCAGATATATCTATTATTAAGAAATTTTCCTATTGATTGCGATTTCGTGGCAGAGCGAATCCAATATTAAAGGATAATTTATGCTTACTTAAAAAAATATAGTTATGAACAGCATTGTCAAGCAAATTAAACAATGTTATTTATGATGGCGTAATACCATCTTCTAAAGACATCCAATGAAACTGACGACATAGGCAGCGATACAGTGATATGCTGCCTCGAAAGTTAAATCACATTCAGAATATAAGCAATGACGGTAATCTAATTTCCTCGGGGATTTAATGTTGTAATTACTGAGGTAAACAGGATTTGCAAAGTGGGCTGGTCTATTTGGCAAAGCTATTTTAGAGATCAGCATTATTAATCGAATTATGTGAACAGTTGTTTTGCTAATATTAGAATACTTTGTTTTCCTTTTTGTTTATTATAATATTCTGTTTTATATTGTTGAATAGCAGATATTTTTCAACTTTTGTTTCTTCTATCCAACGTTTACTCAATCCAGTCATCTGTTTTTATTTGCATATTATTTTGTCTTGAACTTATTCAAAACTTCATTTATATAAAAAGAACGTCACATTTTTACTCTTATGTTTTTCTTATTTTTCTTGTTTTTGCTTTTTTGGTCAGTACTAAAAAAATATTTGATACATTTAATTCCTCATAAAAATTGTGTGGAATATTAATTGCTTTGATACTTTGGGTCATTTCTAAAATCCTGAGTTTTTTTTTTTTTTTTTTTTTTTTTTTTTTTTTTTTTTTTTTTTTTTTTTTTTTTTTTTTTTTTTTTTTTTACAACAATGTTGTAAGAATCCTTTATTTTGTAAATGACTCCGTCATTACCAGAATAAATAAAAATTCAGAAGAGGAACTAAAGATATGTAAGTTTTTCATCTTTTTGTAATATTCATACATCTGCATTCATCATTTCATTTTGCATTATAAATAAAATTCATAAATTTCGTGATTTACAAAACGTGCTTTCTATCTTGTAATTCATCTTTATTCAAAATAAACGTGGCACCCTTTCTCTACGATATGGATAGTCGAAGGAGCATTTTTTTCTCTTTTTGAAATTCGCATTTATCTAAAAAGAAAGAAAGAAAAAAAAAGTAAAAATTTCCGAAATTTAAGGCTCGTTTTGCTCGGGCGACACACCGTCATGCTGGAACGGTCACAAGATGGGTTCATGGCCGACGATTAAAAGAATAAAGAAAACAAAAATTAGAAAAAAATCCACAAAAAGAGACGAAATTCGTTTTCTTTATTCGCGTTACGCATGGAAAAGTTTTCTAACTGACGGTAAGGATTTCAAAGGAACTTTGTTTCTGAGAACCCTTTGTACTTTAATTATGTTGGTTAGGAGAGCTGCACTCACAGGTAAGTACCACATTATATATTTGTTTTATTATTATTATACCATAATATTCATTGATGTGGACATGAATTATTTTTCGTCCTCCTACCTAAAATATTTAAACAAGCTGTTTCCAGGCTCAAAATGATGGACGTTTTTCACAATTATTTCAACATAAAATCTTTTTATATTAATATTTAAGAAAGTGATAGTTATAGTAATCATAAGCATGGACAGCAAAGCAGTAGAACTTTAATTTTAAATGCTTGCCATGTAAATTAAGGATGTTTTCAGTAAGAGAATATTTCTCTCTACCTCTCTACCATTGCCATTTACATGTCTTTCGTTTATTTCTTGCTTATTTCAAATTGTTCACAATAAATGACTAAATGATGTCAGAACTCTTTGGTCTTTGCTTTTCCAGGATTCAGCATCATCTCCTACGCCTATTGACGCAAAAGGCCTCAGTTAGATTTCCCCAGTCATCTCTATATCGACTTTTCAAATCATTAATTCTCCATTCGTCATCTCCTACTTCACGCTTCATAGTTCTTAGCCATGTATATTTGAGTCTTCCAACTCTTCTAGTACCTTGTAAAGCCAAACTGAAAGTTTGGTGAACTAATCTCTTTTGGGGAGTAAGAAGAGAATGACCAAACCATCTCCATCTACCCCTCACCATAATCTCACCCGCATATGGCACTCAAGTAATCTCTCTTATCGTTTCATTTCTAATCCCGTCCGGCCATTTAACTCCCAATAATCTTCTGAGGGCTTTCTTCTCAAATCTACAAAATCTGTTGGCTATTGTTTCATTGTTATAACATGATCTCACTAAACTGATATATCCCCTGATCTTTATGTGTAATTTCAGGCGATCTGATTTCCAGATTTTTTTAACCAAGCCATTGTCAGATTTGCTTTTATAAATCTTACTTCCTTAAATTCCAGCAAACACACATTTAACTTGTGATAAGATAAAAGAAGAAATGAAAGGTTGTGAAAAAGAATTTTACCAAGAATACAACGGATACTATCCCTATACATTTCTTATTTAACTATGTAATTATATGATATATGTTTCCACACATGTAATTACTACTCATTTGCAAAGCGCAGAGAAGTTTATTTAAACTATACCTAAATATATATATATATATATATATATATATATATATATATATATATATATATATATATATATATATATATATATATATATATATATATATATATACATATATATATATATATATATATATATATATATATATATATATATATATATATATATATATATATATGTATATACATATATATTTATATACATATATATATATATATTATCATTACTACTTACTAAGCTACAACCCTTGTTGGAAAAGCAGAATGCTACAAGCCCAGGGGCTCCATCAGGAAAAATACCCCAGTGAGGAAAGGAAACAAGGAATAATAAAGTATTTTAAAAAGAGTAACATTAGAATAAATATTTCCTATATAAACTTTAAAAACTTTAACTAAACAAGAGGAAGAGAAATAATATAGAATAGGGTGCCCGAGAGTACCCTCACGCTAGAGAAATCTAACCCAATACAGTGGAAGACCACGGTACAGAGGCTATATATATATATATATATATATATATATATATATATATATATATATATATATATATATATATATATATATATATATATATATATATGTGTGTGTGTGTGTGTGTGTGTGTGTGCGTATGTGTGTGTGCATATGCATAAGCATATATATACATGTATAATGCATAGGTATATATCACTATTGTCGACCGTTAATGATCAACTGCATATCAAAGGCCTCAAAAATGTCCTTTCACCTGCGTTTGCTTATGGTATTTCTATGCCAGGCTATATATATGTATATATGCAGAAGAACCACAGGAAAAATGAAAATACAAATTATACGATCAAGTCCTGACTAGTTTCGTGAAACTAGTCAAGATTTAATCGTATAATTCGTAATTTCATTTTCCCTGTGGTTCTTCTGCATCTGAGCATCACGTTTTCCTGTGGTTTTTACGCATATATATATATATATATATATATATATATATATATATATATATATATATATATATATATATATATATATATATATATATATATATGTATATATATATATATATATATATATATATGTGTGTGTGTGTGTGTGTGTGTGTATACACACACACACACACACACATATATATATATATATATATATATATATATATATATATATATATATATATATATATATATATATATATATATATATATATATATCATTATCCTGCCCTCCTACGTCTATTGACGCAAAGAGCCTAAGGGAGAGAGCAATATATATATATATATATATATATATATATATATATATATATATATATATATATATATATATATATATGCACAGTATATGTATATGTATATATATATATATATATATATATATATATATATATATATATATATATATATATATATATATATATATATATATATATATATATATATATATATATATATATATATATATACACACACATCTATATATATATATATACATACATATATATATATATATATATATATATATATATATATATATATATATATATATATATATATATATATATATATACACACACATTCACATGTAAAAGAATGGCCAAACCCGCTGAAATATTGTCCTTGAAAATTGAAACTCAAAAGAATAACAGCGGAATTTGGTTTGTTGCAGACCGCAAATGGAAAAGGACCAGAGTTTTAGAGAGAATGTTCATAAAATTCGCGGAATAACTAAAAATGTTCACAAGCACAAAACCGTATTAGATAACATATAAACGAGAACCCTGGTTATTTTCAAACTTTTAGCAAATAATAGTTGGACCATGCACATAACAAAAATATACATACATGGTTACTGGTTATTTATTCATAAATAAACCTGACCATTTTTGGAAAAACACTGAACAAGCATACGCTATGGTTTTAGAAACATTCATAAATAATAATCTCTTTTCCTACGACAGAACACACCGACCAATTTTTCAGATTCATAGGATCATTCGAATGGTAAAATTTTAAATACTGATATTTCATATTCTTTATATGCACTTAATATTTAGTGATTTGGTTCTAGTCGTCTCTCTTTATTCTTAATCTTTTTGGTAGGTAGTAGGCTGGCCAGGGCACCAGCCTCCCGTTGAGATACTACCACTAGAGAGTTGTGGGGTCCTTTAACTGGCCAGACAGTACTACATTGGATCTTTCTCTCTGGTTACGGTTCTTTCCCTTTGCCTACACAGACACCGAATAGTCTGGCCTATTCTTTACAGATTCTCTTCTGTCATCATACACCTGACAACACTGAGATTACCAAACAATTCTTCTTCTCCCAAGGGGTTAACTACTGCACTTTAATTGTTCAGTGGTTACTTTCCTCTTGGTAAGGGTAAAAGAGACTCTTTAGCTATGGTAAGCAGCTCTTCTGGGAGAAGGACACTCCAAAATCAAACCATTGTTCTCTAGTCTTGGGTAGTGACATAGCCTCTGTACCATGGTCTTAAACTATCTTGGGATAGAGTTCTCTTGCTTGAGGGTACACTCAGGCACGCTGTTCTATCTAGTCTCTCTTCCTCTTGTTTTGTTAAAGTTTTTATAGTTTATAAAGGAAATATTTATTTCAATGTGTTTACTGCTCTTAAAATATTTTATTTTTCCTAGTTTCCTTTCCTCACTGGGCTATTTTCCCTGTTGGGGCCCCTGGGCTTATAGCATCCTGCTTTTCCAACTACTAGGGTTGTAGCTTAGCATTTAATAATAATAATAATAATAATAATAATAATAATAATAATAATAATAATAATAATAATAATAATAATAATAATGTTTCTTTTTCTTAAAGCAAAAAGAGCACAAAAAAAATCATCCTTCTAGTGACTGCATGTAGGTAGTTGTGATGATTTATACTATTAGAGAAATTCTATAAATCTCTTTTTTCCAATCTTATTAATAATAAAATTTCTAATATGATTCTGTGGAGATTCGAAAGAAGAATCCTAAAAAGATGTTATCAAATTTCATTTATGAATTTGAATATAGAATAATTCTAATAAACTATATTCTATAAAGCAATTTCATTCAAGCAATAAGCTCCCATAAGTTTGTAATAAAAAAAATTGTTGCGATTATGTTCATTAAATAAATAGAAATATATTCTAATAAAAAAGAAATCCAGATTTGGATTTCAGATACCAAATATCAAACACATGCATAAGTATATAAGTATATAATTTTTCTTAAGTATTTATATGCACATGGCTACCCTTATTAATATAAATAAATTGCATCGAAAGCCTAAACAAAATTTACAGGTTATCAGAAATGACCCTTTTTTGGTACGTGTGTAATGAGGTTTGATCCCGGCCCAGGAAACACTTGATAACAGTGCAGGTAGCTGGTATGGGGGCGTCATTGTTCTTTAAGTCTCTCCCTATATGTTCGTACATTTACTGTTCCTATAAAATGTAAAGAAACCTATATATACATATCTATATCTATCTATATATATATATATATATATATATATATATATATATATATATATATATATATATATATATATATATATATATTTACATATACCATGATATAGATAATTTTCTAAGCTTCATAATCAAGCATCACAGGGCTTAAAAGTATACATTATTGTACATCAGTAACAAAAATGAAAAGCCGGTTAACTTCTAAAGTTCTACAGTATATGGGATTCAACTCAACAGTAAATAACACATGGGAGAAGCATTTCAAATAAAATCATTGAAATTATTATGCTAATTAGAAAATGATATATCAAGTAATAGTTCTTCATTTTAGTAAATATGAAATAATCCTTCTATTGCATGCCTTAAACAGCTGATTTGAAAAGCATAAATGTAAACAATAGAAAAGATTATGATTCGTCCTGTTTTTATTTACATATATGATCCTAAAAAGGAAATATTACATGGAATATTATTGGATACAGATAAGTGAAACGCCAGTTTAATCAAAATCATGTTTATTTCAAATGTAGTTGTAATATCTTACCACAGTAAATGGATATACAATGTACAGCCAAAGCTGGGACAAGCTAGGTGGAGAGAGAGGGAAGTGGCACAAAGTAAGCCCAGTGCAAAGGAGGATGAATTATTTGAAATCATCACGAAGGAAGATATTTTATGGCGAATAATTCATTTTCATTTAATACGTATTGCTGCCCTCTGTGCTGAATATAAGTGAAACCACGAAGTAACTAGCGTAAGGCTGGGCTGACTGTATCTAGTCTAATATACGCTACATGTATATAGTCCCATATAACACAATCCTAGATTTGCCAAACAACCAAGCTTAGAACATCAACCATTAACCAATGAACTTTTAATTGAGAGGAGTTAATGAGTTCAAAAGTATTTTAAATGCAAAATGACATGTGCATTTTAATCCAGTTAATGTGTGCTAAACAAATGTTTCAATATAAATGTTACAAATAATATTGTGAATATATTTACCTTATCACATTAGAACACATTTATGAATTTACTCTGGACATGTTTTATCTAGTCATTTTATAAGGTTTCGCCGACGATTATTTATTATCAACTCAGATAAAGTTATGCTTCTGGTTCTTGTGGATTATTTTTCTGTGTAAGTTATCAAGTTTAAGCCAAGAGTTATGAGTAGGTTTCTAAAAAAAAAAGGTTCCTAACAGTGCACTCGTCAATGTTACTAAATAAATATATTTTGGGAGAGATCTATAAATATAAATACGAACATCTACTAGGGGAAGGTCTGGTGGTTTGTTGGTTGTTCAGCAACCAACGCCTTCACAAGTAAGACGTGTCCATCTACTAAAGTATAATATTATTTTGGTGATATTTAGCCAAATGGTCAATGATCTGTGTACTATATTGCAAATATCGAGATATACTGTGCATTTAGAGTAGTCAAATTTCAAATTCTAAACTGACATATTTTTTAGATAAATACTATAATCCGAAATTTATGTTCTTGTCAGTATCGACGTTCATACCTGAACTTGGACTTATACTTTCAGGGGATTGGTGGGTATGGTGACCTAGAATAACTAACTAATTTAGTTTATGAAATTTTTCATGCAAGAGATTAATTCTAAGCTACGGTAGTTCATTCAAGAAGCTTTATCTCTGTAACAAAGTTTATGCAAGTTCAATAAAATAGAATAAAAAAAAAATAAAATAAAATAATGTAGCACCAACTTAACGTAATATCAACCAGCAAAACTTTTATGTTGACCTGTTACGACCCTGATTATAGATTTTTTTTAACCATTTGAAAGGTTCAGTTAGGTTATAACAGATGGATGACATGAATGCAACTAACTTTATTTCAACAGATAGAAGGTAGTAGGTTGGCCAGGGCACCAGCCACCCGTTGAGATAATACTGCTAGAGAGTTATTGGGTCTTTTGACAGTACTACATTGGATCCTTCTCTTTGGTTACTGTTCATTTTCCCTTTGTTTACACACACACACGCCAAATGGTCTGGCATAATCTTTACATTTCCTCTGTCCTCATACACCTGACACCACTAAGATAAACAAACAATTCTTCTTCACCCAAGGGGTTACTGCAGTGTAATTTAGCTATGTTAAGTAGATCTTCTAGGAGAAGGACACTCCAAAATCAAACCATTGTTCTCTAGTCTAAGGTAGTGCCATAGCCTCTGTACCATGGTCTTCCACTGTCTTGGATTAGAGTTCTCTTGCTTGAGGATACACTCGGGTACACTAGTCTATCTTATTTCTCATCCTCTTGTTTTATTAAAGTCTTTTATAGTTTAAATTGAAGAAATCTATTTTAATGTTATTACTCTTCATAAAGTATTAAATTTTTCCTTGTTTCCTTTTCTCACTGGGCTATTTTCCCTGCTGGAGCCCTTGGGCTTATACCACTCTGCTTTTCCAACTACGGATGTAGCTTAGCAAGTAATAATAATAATAATAATAATAATAATAATACATACATACATATACCAAAGGCACTTCCCCCAATTTTGGGGGGTAGCCGACAACAACAAGAAACAAAACAAAAAAGGGGACCTCTACTCTCTACGTTCCTCCAGCCTAACCAGGGACTCAGCCGAGTTCAGCTGGTACTGCTAGGGTGCCACAGCCCAACCTCCCACATTTCCACCACAGATGAAGCTTCATACTGCTGAGTCCCCTACTGCTGCTACCTCTGCGGTCATCTAAGGCACCGGAGGAAGCAGCAGGGCCTACTGGAACCGCGTCACAATCGCTCGCCATTCATTCCTATTTCTAGCACGCTCTCTTGCCTCTCTCACATCTATTCTCCTATCACCCAGAGCTTTCTTCACACCATCCATCCACCCAAACCTTGGCCTTCCTCTTGTACTTCTCCCATCAACTCTTGCATTCATCACCTTCTTTAGCAGACAGCCATTTTCCATTCTCTCAACATGGCCAAACCACCTCAACACATTCATATCCACTCTAGCCGCTAACTCATTTCTTACACCCGTTCTCACCCTCACCACTTCGTTCCTAATCCTATCTACTCGAGATACACCAGCCATACTCCTCAGACACTTCATCTCAAACACATTCAATTTCTGTCTCTCCATCACTTTCATTCCCCACAACTCCGATCCATACATCACAGTTGGTACAATCACTTTCTCATATAGAACTCTCTTTACATTCATGCCCAACCCTCTATTTTTCACTACTCCCTTAACTGCCCCCAACACTTTGCAACCTTCATTCACTCTCTGACGTACATCTGCTTCCACTCCACCATTTGCTGCTACAACAGACCCCAAGTACTTAAACTGATCCACCTCCTCAAGTAACTCTCCATTCAACATGACATTCAACCTTGCACCACCTTCCCTTCTCGTACATCTCATAACCTTACTCTTACCAACATTAACTCTCAACTTCCTTCTCTCACACACCCTTCCAAATTCTGTCACTAGTCGGTCAAGCTTCTCTTCTGTGTCTGCTACCAGTACAGTATCATCCGCAAACAACAACTGATTTACCTCCCATTCATGATCATTCTCGCCTACCAGTTTTAATCCTCGTCCAAGCACTCGAGCATTCACCTCTCTCACCACTCCATCAACATACAAGTTAAACATAATAATAATAATACTAATAATAATAATAATAATAATAATAACAATAGTAACAATACTAATAATAATGAGTTTATATATACGTAGTTCTGAGCAAGAATGTCACAAAAATTCAAACAGACTAATTCATTAAAAGACAGACTTAAACAGGTTCCATTATCAGTGCTAGAGGAGAGAGATATATACAAAAAAAGGATACCATTACAGAGTAAGAGCTTGCGTGAAACACTGTGTGGTACATGGCTGAACTCATAAAAAGGACATATATGTGAAATAAGGCGGCCTGCTCTTGAGAGATGCACTGTAGACGGGTCATTTTGCAGGAGATACACAGGTTTTAGGTAATCAATGAAGACCCACTCTACTTTGCCATGAATGTTCATTAAGAAATAATTCAGTTTGCTGTGAATCATAAGAAACGGGCCCATGTAAGGGGGAATTAGTGGTGGCTTGTTAGTGTTCTTGCAAAGTAAAACTTGCCATGCCTTTTGCAAATTTGTCAGTATGTGTTGCTTTGCTGGGGGCTTGTAAGTCCGGTGGCCGAGAGTCCATTTTCCCACAACATGAAATAGGCACTGGAGATTGTTGGAGGGGGTTGCAGACAGAAAAGAAAAATGGCAGGAAGGACTAATGGGTCAGCTGTCAACACATCCAGGGCAAATATGCATGAGAAGGACGTTGTAGTTGGGGTTGGTGCTGGGGTTGAGGAAATGTGACCAATCCTGAATCCACGTGTCGATGTACTTTTGAAATTTGGCATAAAATACAGGTGCAGATCAAAGCGTTAGCATCCTAAGTAATGCTGTGCCAAATAAACTTCATCTTCAGTAGTTATGCAGTAGACGAGCGCGGTAGATGTGAAAGACCATGGTTGAAATGAAACACCTGTCGTCACATGGGAGCAGTTGTTCATGGTCGTGCTCTACCACTATTGACTTCACAGAGGAGGGTGGTGTTCAGAGGAGGGTGGCGTTGGAATCGTTGTGGATGAAGTATTCCCAACGGAGTGATGTGCAGGATATCCTACAGGATCTTTTCATTGGGCTTCTGCCAAGGGAATTGTAATCCAATCTCAGGTGTACGACATCCAATGAGTTTCTTGACAAGGCATTATTTTCTGTCTCTTAGTGTTAATCTCACATTTATTCATTCCAAAGCTTTTTGAGTTTTGAAACCTCATGTTTTAAGGCTGCAGTAAGGCTCCAAGTTTCTGATACATAAGTTGATGAGGGTAGGACCATGTGATTAAATGCTTTTTTACCAATCGTGTGTCACACAATTGTACATAATTCCTTTTGTATATATTATGCTTGTATCTGCGCTCTTCCCTCGCACTAAAACGAACAAGAAAATTCACGTCTCCGGTTTTCCTCTGTGACATTGTCTGTCTTGTAAACATGTTATGTCCTGTTGCCTTGAGGTTTTGTATATAAAGGAGAGTGTTCTATAATATTATAACTCAGTTGATTGCATCCTGCCTTTGAGTTTACAACCTTCTCTCGGTCCGTCATATTGGAGACCCCGGAAATCGACTCGCTCCCACCGCCTTCCACCCCCCCCCCCTCGCTCCTTCATCGTTGGTAGTAGTATGGCGGACTCTACGGCAGTTGGTGCTGCGGCCGCTCCATTCAAACTTTCATCGTTTGCCAGCGGAGAGGCGTTTGCTTGGTTTCAGTGCGCAGAAGTCCAGTTTCGTATCAGGGGCGTGACTCGCTCAACCACCAAAGCGGATTATGTTCTCGCGGCAATGCACGAAGACACCCTCCCAGAAATATCCGACTGGCTTTGTGAACAAGGAGACACCCCAATAGCGTATGACGCCCTCAAAACATACCTTCTGCAGCAGTACTCGCCGTCGCCAGTCGCCCGTATAGCAAAGTTTTTTCAGCTCTCGCAACAACCGGTGGGGGACCAAAGGGCTTCGCTTCCCCTCAGGGAAATGACCAGTATCGCTCGCCTTCAACCTGCCGCAGATGGCTCTCCTCGTGAGGTGAACCTACTTCGTGCCCTTTGGATACGCCGTTTACCCGAACCTGTACGCGCTGCCATACCCGATGTCGATAGTTTACCCATAAAGGACTTGATGACCAAAGCCGACGCCCTTATGGACAGCCACTTCAAGACCTCCATCAACGCCTCCACCCCTGACGACGAGGATGCCTATTCAACGTCAACCGAAGCTGACATGAATGCCGTAGGACATACACGCCTACCCCGTGACGTGCCGAAGCGGCGACAAAGCCGCCCACCACCCACCAATCGCTCGCGCCCCAACGAACGACTTCTACAGCCTCTTACTACCTCCCATCCGCAGCAGTTTTGCTACTACCACTTCAGATTCGGGGCAACCGCGAAGAAATGTGCCAAGGATTGTCAGTGGCCAAAAAACGTTTAAGTAGGCCATCGCTTGTGGTGGTGGCCTCCCGTGTTTCTAATCTTTTCTTTCTACAGGATGCAGAAACGGTCGTGCGATTTTTGGTAGACACGGGTGCTTGTCGTTCTCTTTTGCCAATGAAACTCTTCAAGGCACAACGTAGTCTGTCTACATCTACCGACGTCCGCTTGGTAGCTGCCAACGGATCTGCGATACCAACCTACGGTTACGAGAACCTCACATTATCGTTCGGAAACGGTAAATTCAATTGGAAGTTTCTCGTTGCTGATGTCACAATCCCAATCCTCGGTGCGGATTTCCTCTCTCATTTCCACCTTCTGGTCGATGTCGCCAACCGACGATTGGTCAACGCAGACTCGTACTTGTCGACACCTCTTCAACCCGCCCCCTCTAACCTCACTCTCCACATCAGCGCACCCACGGATGCCTATGCCCACCTCCTCATGTCGTACCAGGAAGTTTTCCGTCCAGAACTTCGCCAAATGCCCACGGTTCCTGCCAAACACGGTATTTATCACCATATCAAGACGACGGGACCCTAAGTCTTCGCAAAATTCAGACATCTGGCACTGGAACGATTGGCAGCCGCCAAACAGACGTTCGCCGAAATGGAGGAAATAGGCCTTTGCCAAAAGACATCCAGCCCATGGTCGACACCCTTACACATCGTTCTGAAGAAAGACGGCTCTCCCCGTCCGTGCAGGGATTACAGGCGCCTGAACATGCAAACAGAACCGGATCACTATTCCCTCCCAAACATTGCCGACGTGACCTCCTACCTGCACAAAGCGAAGGTTTTCTCTACGCTCGACCTCCTGAAGGGGTATTATCAGGTGCCTATGAACCCAGAAGACATCCCCAAGACCGCCATCACCACTCCGTTTGGTACATGCACCTTCAATTACTCCTGTTTTGGCCTTCGTAATGCTGGGGCAACGTTTCAATGTCTCATGGATGGCATCTTAGAGGACCTCCCTTTCTGTGTATGTTATGTGGACGACATACTTGTGTTCTCCTCCTCAAAAGAGGAACACCTCGTCACCTGCGTATCGTGCTCGACCGCCTGCAACAAAACGGCCTTGTAGTCCGGTACGACAAGTGTACCTTTGGCGCCAACCAAGTGTCGTTCTTAGGGCACCGTATCACTCCTGAAGGAGTCCATCCCCTCCCTGAGAAGGTAGCTTCCGTTCAGAACTTCCCCGCGCCCTCGACCTTCAAAGCTCTGCAGGAATTCTTGGGCATGATCAACTATTATCACCGTTTTTTTGCCAGCCATTGCCGCCACTCTTGCTCCCCTCTTCGCCTCCCTCAAAGTGCAATACTCGAGCAGGTGGTCAAAGGCTTGCCCCGCCCATTGCCCTTCTTCAGCAGAAAACTGTCCAAGGCAGAATCGGGTTATTCTACCTTCGATCGAGAATTGCTGGCGGTGCTCTTGGCTGTCCGTCACTTTCCCCATTTCTTAGAAGGTACGCCCTTCGTCATTCGCACAGACCACATGCCTCTGGTGCACGCCTTCATTCGACAGTCTGACGCCTGGTCTGCCCGTCAACGCCGACATCTCTCCGCCGTGGCTGAATACAATTGCACCCTCCAATACGTCCCTGGGAAAATGAATCCCGTTGCCGATGCCCTGTCAATAAACACGTTGGCTGCCGTGCAACTGGGATTGGATTAAAACGCCCTGGCTGAAGCCCAATGACAGGATCCAGAGTATCAAGCTTGTACGACATCCTGCACGTCCCTCCGTTGGGAAGACTTTCCCCTCGAAGACTACAACACCACCCTCCTCTGTGACGTCAGTACTGGTAGACCGCGACCTTGGATTCCTGCTCCCATGCGCCGACAGGTGTTTGATTTCATTCACGGCCTTTCACATCCCTCGTGCCGTTCTACTGCACAGCAGCTGAAATCAAAGTTCATTTGGCACGACATTTCTAAGCATGCTAAGGATTGGGTCCGTGCCTGTACTTCTTGCCAAACTTCCAAAGTATATCGACACACGGATTCAGGAGTGGGCACCTTTCCTCAACCTCAGCGTCATTTCGCACACATTCACGTCGACGTTGTAGGCCCCTACCCACATCACAAGGACATCGTTACCTGTTTACCGTCATTGACCGCTCCACTCGTTGGCCTGAAGCCATTCCCATGGAAACTGCAACGTCCGCCTCATGTACATCTGCCTTACTCTCTGGATGGATTTCAAGATTCGGTATCCCTGAGCATATTACTTCTGACAGGGGAACCACTTTCACCTCTCAATTGTGGACGTCATTAGCGAATCTCCTGGGCATCACCTTACATCAGACAACGGCCTACAACCCCGCTGCCAATGGAATGGTTGAACGTTTTTATCGCACCCTCAAAGCAGCTTTGATGTCCCGCTGCAAGGATTGCAACTGGTATACTCAGCTTCCCTGGGTCCTCCTGGGACTGAGGACCACTCCTAAAGACGCCCTTGACGTCTCAGCAGCTGAAAAGGTGTATGGCGACCTGTTGGTCGTCCCTGCCGAATTTTTTCCTTCTACAACCTCCTCCGACGATCTCCAGCGCATACGTCACGTCGTGGGAAAATTTACTCCGTGCCGCCGGACTTACAAGCCCCCAGCGAAGCATCACATACCAACGGACTTTCACTCTGCAACGCACGTCTTCCTGCGCAACGACACCAGCAAGCCACCACTAACGCCCCCTTACACGGGCCCTTTCCTTGTGATCCGACGCAGTCCGAAAGCATTCCTCCTAAACATTCGGGGCAAAGAAGACTGGGTCTCCATTGATCGTCTAAACCTGCTTATCTTCTGCCAGATGACCCTCCTACAGTTCGCCTCTCTAGATGAGGGCGCCCTATTTAACATGTACAGTATGTCATTTTTAGGGGGGGACCCATGTACCAACTGTGTGTCACACAATTGTACATAATTCCTTTTGTATATATTATGCTTGTATCTGCTCTCTTCCCTCGCACTAAAACGAACATGAAAATTCACGTCTCCGGTTTTCCTCTGTGACATTGTCTGTCTTGTAAACATGTTATGTCCTGTTGCCATGAGGTTTTGTATATAAAGGAGAGTGTTCTATAATATTATAACTCAGTTGATTGCATCCTGCCTTTGAGTTTACAACCTTCACACTTTTC
>NC_090729.1:153597668-153612668 GCF_036898095.1 Palaemon carinicauda
TGTGTGTAAATATATATATATATATATATATATATGTAATTTAAGAGGTATTAGTTTGTTGAGTGTAGTTGGAAAAGTGTATGGTAGAGTACTGATTAATAAGGATTTAGGATAAAGCAGAGAAAGCAATCTTAGAAGTACAGGGTGGTTTTAGAAGAGGTAGGGGTTGCATGAATCAAATTTTTACAGTTAGGCAGATGTGCAAGAAATATTTAGCAAAAGGTAAGGAGGTGTATGTTGCATTTGTGGATCTGGAGAAAGCGTAAGATAGAGTTGATAGGGAAGCAATGTGAAATGTGATGAGGTTATATGGACTTTGTGAAAGGTTGTTGCAAGCAGTGAAAAGTTTCTACAAAGGGAGTAAAGCACGTGTTAGGATAGGAAATGAAGTAAGCGATTGGTTTCCGGTGAGAGTGGGGATGTGTGATGTCGTCGTGGTTGTTTAACTTGAATGTTGATGGAGTGGTGAGAGAGGTGAATGCTCGAGTGATTGGACGAGGATTAAAACTGGTAGACGAGAATGACCATGAATGGGAGATAAATCAGTTGTTGTTTGTGCATGATACTGTACTGGTTCCAAACACGAAAGACAAGCTTGGACTATTAGTGACAGAATTTGGAAGGGTGTGTGAGAGAAGTAAGTTGAGAGTTAATGTGCGTAGGAGTAAGGTTATGAGATGTACGAGAAGGGAAGGTGGTGCAAGGTTGAATGTCGTGTTGAATATAGAGTTACTGCAAGAGGTGGATCAGTTTAAGTACTTGGGGTCTGTTGTAGCAGCAAATGGTGTACTGGAAGCAGATGTACGTCAGAGATTGAATGAAGGATGCAAAGTGTTGGGGGCAGTTAAGGGAGTAGTAAAAAATAGAGGGTTGGGTATGAATGTAAAGAGAGTTCTATATGAGAAAGTGATTGTACCAACTGTGATGTATGGATCGGAGTTGTGGGGAATGAAAGTGACGGAGGGACAGAAATTTAAAATGTTTGAGATGAAGAGTCTAAGGAGTATGGTTGGTGTATCTCGAGTAGATAGGGTTAGGAACGAAGTGGTGAGGGTGAGACTCCCACACTGATAATAGAAACCAGTTTAAACTTGCCATTGCATGTTTTAACTTGTTTAAATTTTATATCATTCTTGCTCTCAACAGTCAGTATAAAAGTTTATTGTCTTGTTGAATAAACCTCACATGTATTCATCTTGCCTCTTCATTAACACCTAACAACTACCTCGCCCAAAACATAGACAGAGGATGTTTCCGTGTTGTGTAATTCTTTGGCGGCTACCATTATTTCTTCGAATGGAGATTGATTTGGAATATGTACCCATAAACATGCAATTATATATATATATATATATATATATATCCCCTCTGATGGTCCAGCACTTTGCTGCAGTAGAGGGGCTTGAGTGTCCCAATGATGGGCTGGGCAATGGCAGTGGGGTAGTTTATCCACCCTAGCAGGCTCAACCATACCGCTAAGGCCAGTTCTGAGAGACCAGATCAAGACTGGACCCCTATAAGCCTTCTCCTTTATTTTAAGATAGGCAAAGGCTAGGAGAAGGAAAACTCCAAAATCAAACCAAACAAGACCCCAACGGCGGAGCTTCCCAGCTCCGGCGGAAGAGGGCAAAGCCTGTCGGGCAGCCAACAAGGCGGGCCTTGACATAACAAGAACCCGGCAGCCCGATGCAACCAACATCGGAGAAGCCGCCTGTCTCATATGTCTTGAGCCGCGGTGAAAATGATGTGGGCCAAGTGTGTGTGCGTGGCCGTTGCAAAGCCACGACCACCCAAAACAATATACCCAGCTACTGGCATTCTGTCGTTTCCTCCACCCTTCTTCATCTCTTTCTCACCATCATCATCATCATCACCACCAGCAAGTCCTGAGGCGACAGCACCGTGGGTGAAGGGGGCAGGCCTGGATAGCTGGAAGCCCTTAGCCCACGACTGCACTCAGGCGGCGAGTCTAAGATTCAGTCGCTCTCTGGTGACGGTGCCGTGACACCAGAGTTCGGCAGCTGGACCCTTGACTGGGCTGGCCTATTGAGGACACCGCAGCCCACCCCACATGGGGAGGCCCCTAGAAAAGGTGGGGTAAACATCGGACACGGCAAACCCGTTTGGTCAGCTCACCGCGGCTGGCGGACATCCCACTAATGCGGTCGAAATAACAAGAAAAAAATATTAACCTTAGGTGCGTGGAACATCCGCACCCTCCAAGATGTGACGAACACCAACCGCCCGGAACGACGTACAGCCCTTGTCTGCAAGGAGCTAGCCCGCTTCAATGTTGATGTGGCGGCTCTTAGCGAGACCAGACTACCCGAAGAGGGCAACATCAGGGAAGCTGGAACAGGCTACACCATCTTCTGGAAAGGCAAGGCCCTAGAGGAGCCTCGCATCCACGGTGTCGGCTTCGCCATCCGTTCCCAGCTAGTGCAGCAGCACAACCTCGCTCCCAAGGCCATCAGTGAGCGCCTGATGACTGTCCGCATCCCCATCACGCGGGACAGACATCTCACCCTGATCTCTGTCTACGCCCCGACTATGACCTCAACCGATGATAACAAAGCTGCCTTCTACACCCAGCTCGACCGCACCATCCAGGCAGTGCCCGCCAATGACAAGCTCGTTGTGCTTGGCGACTTTAATGCCCGAGTAGGCAAAGACCATCGCCTGTGGGTGGGAATTATCGGCCGCCATGGCATTGGAAATTGCAACGCCAATGGCCAACTCCTACTGGGTCTGTGTGCAGAACACCAACTTGTGGTAACCAACACCATCTTCCAGTTACCAAAGCGACAAAAGACCACGTGGAGACACCCACGGTCTAAACACTGGCACACCCTGGACTACGTCCTGACCAGAGCCAGAGATCGAGGAGATGTCCGCATCACCCTATCCATGCCCGGAGCGGACGACTGCTGGACGGACCACAGACTCCTCATCTCCCGACTCTCCGTGACGACCCTACGACCACCCAGAAGGGCACCTGACAGCGTACCACACCAACGCTTTAATTGTAGTAAGCTCCGCAACCCACAGGTGGCACAGAACTACAAGGAGGCCTGCGAACAATACCTCGCAGACCCTGTGGGTCAGGCCACTGTTGAGCACCACTGGACCACCCTCAGAAACGCCATGGCCCGTGCCGCGGAGGAAACACTAGGCTACACCACCAAGAAACGGCAGGATTGGTTTGATGAGAATGATGCCACCATCTCTCTTCTCATTGAAACCAAACAACAAGCACGCCTGACTTTGGAAAACCAACCAACAGCAGCTAACAAATGTGCTCACAAGGTGGCTGAAGCTGGTTGCCAGAGAGGTATCCGTGAAGCCCAGAACAACTGGTGGCAAAGAAAAGCTGCAGAAATACAGAGTTTTGCTGACCAACGTGACCTGCGTAGATTCTATGCAGCAACAAAGGAAATATTTGGTCCCACACGGTCATCAGTGGGCAGCCTGAAGGACGCGGATGGGGCCACGACCATCACCGACAGCGAGGGCATCCTGGCCAGGTGGAGGTCTCACTTTGAGAACCTCCTCAATGACCAAGCAGACACCCCAGACGATCTCCTGCGAATGACCCCGCAGCATCCCGTCCGTTACTGGATGGCACTACCACCCTCCATCCATGACTTCAACAAGGCCCTGCAGCGCATGAAGCCCGGCAAAGCCCCAGGGCCAGACAACATCCCGTTGGAGCTCCTCACTCACGGTGGCCCCGGGTTGAGAAACCGTTTGATGCTCCTTATACTGAAAATATGGGAGACCAAGACCCCCCACAGTGACTTCCGCGATGCAAACATCACTACCATCTTCAAGAAGGGAAACAGGGAGAACTGTAACAACTACCAGGGAATATCACTAATAAGTATCGCGAGTAAGATTTTCGCTCGGATTCTCCTTGACCGCCTCCTTATTCTCGCAGAAGACGTCCTGCCAGAGTCCCAGTGCGGCTTTCGACCTTCCCGCGGGACCATAGACATGATCTTCTGTGCGCGACAACTACAAGAGAAGAGCCTCGAACAACAACAGCCCATAATGTTCATCTTCTAGGATTTGAAAAAGGCCTTCGACAAAGTACCTCGACCTGCCATGTGGGCTGTCCTCAAAAGATATGGCTGCCCACCCGATTTTGTCAAGCTGGTGCGTTCCCTCCATGACGGAATGGTTGGGAGAGTCTGCCACCAGAACTCTCTTTCAGACCCATTCCCCATCAACGGCGGCCTGAAGCAGGGCTGTGTTCTGGCCCCGACGTGTTTCTCACTATACACCGCAGCAATGCTCAACGAGATTCCCCCAGACACACCCTCAGTCGACCTACGTTTCCACATGGATGGAGGCGCTTTCAACCTCGCTAGACTCCGCGCCAGAACCAAGACCACCTTGTGTGCAGTGCGAGAACTGCAGTATGCTGACGACAATGCCACCCCAGGTCAGACGGCAGAGGACCTGCAGTCGTTAGGTGATGCATACAACTCTGCCTACGAACGTTTTGGGATGCAAGTCAACTCAGACAAAACCAAGACCCTCGTCCAACATCCACCAGGACTGATGCTCCCCAACTTCAATACCACAGTGAATGACCAACCGTTAGAACAGGTGGACCAGTTCTCCTACCTAGGGAGTATCCTAACATCAACTCCCACAAGCAAAAAGGACGTCGAGAACAGGATCAGGGCAGCCCACTCCGCCTTTGGCCGACTCAACTGTCGCGTATTTAACAACCACGCACTGACAATGACCACCAAAATAATGGTGTTCAGGGCAGTAGTCCTCTCCACGCTCCTGTATGCATGTGAAACATGGACGCTATATAAAAACGATATTAAAAGCCTAGAACGCTTCCAACAAATGAAACTGAGGCAGATCTTGAAAATCCCCTGGGAGAGCCACACCACCAACATTGAAGTCTTAGAATGTGCCTCGCTGACCAGCGTGGAGGCCACCATCATCCACCACCGCCTCCGCTGGATAGGACATGTGCATAGGATGGATCCATCTAGGCTCCCAAAGAAAATATTCTACGGAGAACTGACCCAGGGCACCAGACCACGAGGAGCCCCGAAAATGCGATATAAAGATGAACTAAAGCGCACCCTGGCTCTAACTGACATCGATCCTTCCTCATGGGAAGAAACAGCCAGGGACAGGAAAACCTGGAGGAGTACAGTACACCATGGCACCATGGACTTCGAGGAGAGGAGGAGACAAAATGAGCAGGCTAGGAGGAGAAGAAGGAGAGAGCGATTAGAACAGCCCCGCCCACCACCTACCCTCCCTTGTGAACACTGTCCGCGACTCTTCCACCACAGACTAGGACTTAACAGCCACATCAGGCATAAGCACCCACCCCACAGATAGGAGGCTGGTGGCTAACGACAGAACCCAATACTCGGACACGAGCGGGCGCCGACGATGATATATATATATATATATATATATATATATGGCCTCAAGCCATGACGTCCTGATGGAAGGTTCCTTCAGTAGCTTCCTAGGGTATATTTAACTACAGTGGATATTCCCAGGGAATTAAACTAAAGGTTGTCACAGAATTCTAACTTCCAGTGCGTGTACCCTAAAGGTTTCCCTCTAGGATATCGTATATCAACAGGGGACGCATGTATTAACACGCCACATAGCTATCTGCACCCCATATAGAGTTAACACTTCGATATGAAAGGTGGAGAATAACTGGGGAGCCGTTCCACAGTTACACTCATCCGTGGCTGCTTTTGGTACTTGAGACGTAAACAAACGGGCGCCATTGCTAAATGACATCACGTCCGTCCCCATCCTTCTGCCTGTAGCTTCTCGCTTTAGTCGGATTTTCCTTGAGTGCGTTTTTCATCTGCTTACACCGCCGTTATGTCGCTACCTTCAGCCTCGCCTTCTTCTGGAAAGTTGAGTACCAGGTCCCAGTATTGTTTAAATAAGCTCTAGCCGTAAAGTTACTTCTACTTTTCGTAAAATATTGAGTTTTGTGGCAGAGCTGTGCCGATACCGGACACGCCATTTTATGGCATCGCTGTTCATGTTGCCTCCTTTATTTAGTTAGCCAGAACAGCCCCCTCCGGTCATTTAACTAATTAATATTATTAGTTATTTAGTCTACATAGCTAGGAATAACTTATATCGTGTTTTAGCGCTCATGAGACTCGGTCGCCGTTCAACCCCATACTAGATCGCTAGCTTAGCCCCTTAGCCCCTAGGCTGGACAGCCTAGTGCTTGTTTTCATGCATGATATTTACCAGTGTTCCTAGGTTAAGTTATGAAGATTGTGGCATTATTAAACATACTATTAACTGTGATGTAAGTGTTTTCGCCTTCGGGGACCATTGATGGGACTGGGTTGATTGCGTATCTTTCCACCCTAACCTAATGTAGGAACCCCTATATGCTCCCTAATCCCCCTGCCTGCGGGCATTCCCTCTGTGTAGTCTTGCTTCCCCTTCTATATAGGGGAATTTTGTCTACAATCTGAGTATTTTTGCTTCTCTGCCTACCCTAAGGGAATGACCTCCCTTAGGGTCGGACCGAGAAATAAGGAACGGCTCTGCCCTTCCTCAGTTGCACCTGGTTGGGTTACTCCTTCCTCCCTGCAACTTGCGATGTGTCTTTCAAGCTTTCCTAGCTTAGGAGTTAGTTCTCCATCTCTAGGTTAAGCTCTGGGGGTTGACTCTGCCCTATTATAGTTTGGGACGGTACTCCTGTACCGTTCTCATTCTGGGCTACCTAACCTAGGTTAGGGAGCGTTCTCCCTTTCCTTGGTGGCCGTTCTCATACAGAGTCTAATCTATAGAAAGACATTTTCTTCCCCCTCCCCACCTATCCCTTTGGTGTAGGCTTGCCTACACACATCTATCCTTAGTCCTACAACTCCTCCCTTGGGTGGAGTGGTAGGGCTAACATTGTTCTCCTGCTGAGCTGGCCGCTCTGGTACACATACCCTTCATAGCGTTCTATGGGGGTGGTGGCCGGCGGAGGTCCGGCCGGCGGGGGATTCCCCCCTCTTGAGTGCCCTCTAACCCTCCCTTTGGTTACCCCAGGCACCCGGCCGACTGCCGGCTCCATGCCGCCGGATGCTAGGAGTATCCACTCCTATCATGAGTGCACTCTCTCCGGAGGGATGACGGAGGGGTAAGGGATTTTACCCCTTCCATCCCTCCTTACCTTTCTCTCTTTCTATCCTGGTGCCGGTCCCTTGCCGCCTCTACTGCTGGCGATAACCGCCACTACCTCAGGTGACATTCTTTCATAAGATGCCCTCCCCCTATAAGACGTCAGCCCTCCTTGTGCCGGAGGCTGCCGCCTTCCGTCGACATACAGCCGACATCCCACCCCTCATTTTACCTAGTAACAGTTGGCCAACCTTCGGAGCCGGCCACCGGTGTGTCGGCATTGATTGCCGGTGGTCTAGGTATACAACCATATACATATCTATCTTATGAATTGATACAAGCTCACCAGGCCGTCAGCCTTCGGCTGCCGGAGCCTCCGCCTTCGGCTGCCGGAGCCTCCGCCCCCTGCCGGCAACCCTCCGTTGTGCCGGCGGTCGCCACTATGGTATTATACTTTAGATACTCAGTGTGTCTGTCTTGATGCCTTCCACGCTGCAGGACCGGCCTCCGGCGTACCGTCGGTCTGCCGGAACCCTCCTGAGACGTTAAGGGACATGCACTCCTTCCCATACCTGCCGACAACATGCCGACAGTCAAAATGCTGCAGCCAGATGGCTTGGCCACTCCTATAAATAGGTATTGTCTTACCATCCAAGATTGTTGCTATGCTGTTTGATTGCACATTACAATTTTCCAGCATACTCTGTGTGTCTTAGTGCAACCGATTTCCGGAACCTTCATTTAATAAGGGGTTTTCTCCTATACCCCTTCAACTCCAGGGATCTGAGTATTCTCAGACCCTGCTACACCCTGCGGGCAATTTCTGTTAGAAGCTTAGCTTCTACCCACCACGGCTTATCCATATGGATTTCCGTTTTGTGACCTTCGGCCACAAAAGAAATTGCCTACTGATAAGGTTACGGTAACCGACTGGGCAGGATTCACAGGTATGTGTCTATCTACTTCCTTTCCCGCTCATTATTCTCAAGCAGTTAAATGCCTTGTAAATTAATTTAATGTTTAAAAATTTAGATTAAGATATCTTAAATTTAGAGTAATGTAAGTCATTCTTATGCCTTCCATGTACTCATGATCTCTTTTACAGGAGGAGTATATGAAGTATGTGAGCAACTTCTGCGGGGTGAAGCGCCCGGACTTCTATGGGCACAAGGCGTGCCGGACCCACGCCCTCTGCGCCGCCAAGAAATGCGACCTGAAGTATTGGGACCCGCAGAACTGTACAGTCTGCAAGAGTCGTTTGGTCGAGGCGTTCGACGATTCTCCTTCTGCGGAGGCAAGGGACAACGCTCGAGAGAAGCTACGCAAATAGGTGCGTGGCTTCCAGAAGAATGCCACCGGACCGTATCTCGCCAACGAAGATTTGAGGGCCTTGCTTTTCCCAAAGGCATCCAAAGACTCTGTGGTCCATCGTGATCAGATCCCGACCGTCCAGATCGTGATGGAACCTGATATTGTCATGGCCCAGTCCATGCATGAGTGCCATCTAGATTCCGATAACGTGGAACGTATGTCGGAAGTGTCAGAAGAGACGGAGAAGAACCTCATGGGCGAGGAACTCGACTATGAGGAAGATTAGGTGGAATACCCTGATTCGGAGACCGAGGTCGCTCCTGCTCCTACTCCAGCAGCAACTCCTGCACCGTCCGAGGAACCTGTTCCTTCGACTTCTGCCACCCCGGACCCTCTTCCATCGGCCAATCAGGAGGTCTTCAAGATGCTTGAAGCCCTCATGTAACGAAAACTACGAGAAACCCAGGAGCAATTCCGGACTACTCTGGTTAATCTTAACAACCGAAACGGATTTCTGTTAAGGACCTCCCCACTTGCTCGGAAGCTAACCCATGGAGATATGCCGAGCATATGCCAATCACGACTGGAAAAATCTACATCAGTGAAAGGGTTGGCTCTATCTTGCTGGAAGAAGTGGAATTCTTCCCAAATTTCGAGGCTTATCCGGACTGTTACGTCCGGCTCAGGTCTGAACCAGCCTCAAGGGAAGAGACCGAACCGAAGGAGGTTATCGTGTTCGATCTTGAAAAGGCCCAGGCTATGTTAGCCCAGGCGGTGAAGAGTAGGGGTTTCACCAACTCCATGATGCCGGCGCTTAGCAAGAAGCATACAACCTTCGTTGCGCCGAATGCTGCGACTTTCCCCTTCATCGAAAAGGCCTTCACAGCGGTCTTAAAGGCAGTGGAGGAAGGGAAACCTTGCCCTGCACTGGACGGGTGAAGACCCTTTTCCCTTACTGTTCCTCCCAATGATAGGCACTGGAAGGACGTCCAGTCAACCTTCACGGTAGGGAAATTAGAGCCTGAGGTAGCCGGTCGTCAATTTAATGAGGACCTCCCAAGGCTAAATGATCACCTCCTTTGTAGGGAACAGGATACGAAGGAGAGGCTTGCCACGTCGCTGTCCCACCAAGTACAGCTAGAACTTATGGCAGGGGATACTAGAGTCCCGGACTTTTATATGGTCCTAGCCAAATCGCACTTGGCAACGGTGACGAAGGACCTATATAGCTTCACTAAGATTCGCAGAGCCTGTCGTGAATTCGTGTTCGCCAACGCGACGGTAAAACACGAACACCGGAGGCTGATTTCTTCCAACATCTGGGGTAAGTATCTCTTCCTTCCTCTCTGGTGAAAGAGATTGGAGACAAGGCCGCCACGAAGAATAGGAACCTTCTCCACAAGTGGGGCATGTCAAGGAAGAGGAAATCCTCTCAGGACGATGGCCCTCAGCCTAAGAGGAAACCTCAAAAGCCGAAACCCCAGCAACGTCAACAGAGACGGCAGTTTCCGGGTACCGCTACTCCCCAAGTGGCCACACAGCCACAGCAGACCTTTCAGTTGGTCCCCCAACCAGTGGTGTCGCAGTCACCGGTCTTTACCCCTGCATATGAGCAACACGCTACTACCTTTCGTCCCAGAGGTAGGGGCTCAAGCAGAGGTTCCGACAGAGATTCGTCTCGCCGTCCCTCCAGAGGCAGAGGAAGAAGGGGAGCTAGCGGCCTAGGTGGCAAACCCTCGGGACACCAGAAGCAATGAAGTGCTTCCGGTAGGAGGAAGACTCCGCCAATTCCAGGATCGTTGGACCTTCGATCCCTGGGCGCACAGCATCGTCAAGAAGGGACTAGGCTGGAGCTGGACTCAACCACCCCCAGCCTTCCAGCAATTCTTCCAACAGTCAACCCCCCTCCTGGAAGAATATGTCCTAGAACTCTTTAACAAGAAGGTGATCAGGAGGGTAAAGTCAACCAGGTTCCAAGGGAGACTATTTTGCGTTCCCAAGAAGGACTCCGACAAACCCAGAGTCATTCTAAACTTATCCCCTCTCAACAAGTTCATTGCGAACAAAAAGTTCAAAATGCTGACTCTGCAACAAAGGGGCCTACACGGTCTCCATAGACCTGGCGGACGCCTACTGGCATGTTCCGATGAATCATTACGCTTCCTTCTACCTAGGATTTCGACTCCAAAGAAAAAATTATGCCTTCAGGGCCATGCCCTTCGGGTTCAACGTGGCTCCACAGATCTTCACCAAACTAGCAGACACCATCGTCCAACAACTCCGTCTTCAGGGCGTCCAAGTGATGGCCTACCTAGACAACTGGCTAGTCTGGGTGACTTCGCCCGAAGATTGTGTAAGAGCCTGCAACAAGGTCACCCAGTTCCTAGAGCATCTGGGATTCAAGATAAACACCGAGAAATCCCGCCTCTCTCCAGCTCAGAAGGTCCAATGGTTGGGAATCCATTGGGATCTTCAGTCACACCACCTTTCCATTCCACAAAAGAAAAGGAAGGAAATAGCAGGGTCTGTCAGAAGACTTCTAAAATTCAAAACGGATCTCAAGACGACAGCAGGAACAAGTTCTCGGCTCTCTACAGTTCGCTTCTGTGACAAACCCAGTGCTTCGTGCACAGCTAAAGGATGCCGCGGGAGTCTGGAGACCTCAAAGAGACCTCAAGAGACGGCTTCCAAACAGACTTTGCTCAATTCTTCTTCAACACCCGCCTCCATCGATCAACATCCACACGGACGCTTCACTGGAGGGTTGGGGAAGTCACTCCCACCAACAACAGGTTCAAGGAACATGGTCTCCCCTATTCAAGACGTTTCACATCAACATCTTGGAGGCCATGGCGGTTCTTCTCACCCTGAAGAAACTCTCCCCGCCTCCCTCTATCCACATTCGTCTGACTCTGGACAACTTGGTGGTAGTCAGATGTCTCAATCGTCAGGGCTCGAGATCGCCCCAGATAAATCAGGTACTTCTTCTGATCTTTCATTTGGCAGAAAAGAAGAAATGGCACCTGTCTGCAGTTCACCTACAAGGATTCCGCAATGTGACGGCGGACGTTCTATCAAGGAGAAGCCCGATAGAGTCGGAATGGTCTCTAGACGCAAGGTCATTCTCCTTCATCTCTCACCAAGTCCCGGAACTTCAGATCGATCTCTTCGCGACGAGCGACAACAATCAACTTCCTCGATATGTGGCCCCGTACGAGGACCCCAAGGCAGAAGCAGTGGATGCCATGTCACTGGATTGGAACAGATGGTCCAGGATATACCTGTTTCCCCCTCCCAACCTTCTGCTGAAAGTCCTCTCCAAACTGAGAACCTTCAAGGGGACAGCAGCCCTAGTGGCTCCCAAGTGGCCCCGGAGCAATTGGTACCCTCTGGTCCTGGAGCTGCAGCCCACGCTGATTCCCCTACCGGGCCCAGTTCTCTCCCAACAAGTACAGAAGTCGAGTGCCTTCGCTTCATCACTGAAAGTCAGGGACCTTCATCTCATGATTTTATCTCCTCAGCCGCAAAGAAAAGGTTTGGAATCTCGAAGAAAAGTCTAGACTTCCTCGAGGAATACAAGACTGAATCTACACGACGGCAATACGAATCTTCCTGGAGAAAGTGGGTCTCGTTCGTCAAGGCAAAAAATCCTACGGAAATCACCATTGATTTTTGCATGTCCTTCTTCATTCACCTTCATGGACAAGGCTTAGCAGCCAACACGATTTCCACCTGCAAATCGGCTTTGACTAGACCACTCCTGTACGCCTTCCAGATTGATCTGTCCAGCGATATCTTCAATAAATTACCAAAGGCATGCGCTAGACTACGCCCAGCACCTCCGCGAAAACCTATCTCCTGGTCCCTGGACAAGGTGCTCCATTTTGCCTCTACCCTGGACAACGATTCATGCCATCTAAAAGACTTGACTCAAAAATTTATCTTCCTTTTTGCTCTCACCTCGGGAGCCCAAGTTAGTGAAATAGTGGCATTATCAAGAGAAGAGGGTCATATCCTGTTCGCAGATACAGGAGAGCTTACCCTCTTCCCTGATCCGACGTTTCTCGCTAAGAATGAACTACCCACCAAGAGATGGGGCCCTTGGAGAATCTGTCCCCTGAAGGAAGATGTCTCTCTATGCCCAGTGGAGAGTCTTAAGGTCTATCTTCGAAGAACTTCAGACTTCGGTGGAGGACAACTCTTCAAAGGAGAAACATCGGGTAGTGACTTGTCACTGAAACAACTAAGAGCGAAAATCACCTACTTCATTCGCAAAGCGGATCCTGACAGTACACCCGCAGGTCATGATCCTAAAAAAGTCGCTTCTTCTCTGAACTTCTTCCAGAGCATGGATTTCAAAGCCTCAAGAGCTTCACAGGATGAAAATCGTCGCGCGTTTTCTTCAAGCACTACACGAAGCAAGTGCATGAAGTTAAACATTTCGTGGTAGCCGCAGGTAGTGTTATGAAACCTGTCGTTTAACTCTGCATAGAACAGCGAGTTACTTGGGACTTTAACTCTTTTGTGATACATAGTGATTTCATGGACACTTAGTGTTTCTAATAGACTGTTCTTTCCAAGGTGAAATGTCATAGACTTTACATAAGTGCCACGTGTTCTAGGGCATGATGTGTTTTTCTTTGAAAAAGAATGACGTTCCTCTGGAACTTGTGTTTCTAAAAGCGAAATTTCTTTTCAGATTCAAGATTGAAGTCTTTATTTTCTATGTACATTATTCTTTATTATTGAAAATAAACTTTACATTTATTATTGCAATTGTTATCACAAAAATCTGCAATCCTTGAAATAAAATGTCTATTTTATTATATGTGCGTCTCTCTCCGTTCCTATTATTTATTATGAAATATACCATTGTCATAGTTTCATTTACCCCTTTCCTTCTGAAAGAGAAGAATAATATAGATATACTTGTATTATATATATTAGTGTGCTACTGTTATTAACACACATTGAGTATGTGTTGTTTGAGATGTTGAGTCTTGAATTAAAGTCCAGCATTGTAACTTTAAAATGGTTTATTCTCTAAAATCAACAGTGTTAAACATCTCCATCACAGGAGTGTAGCTGGTTTGGTCGGATGACCAATTCAGGTGAAGTATAGATAAGAACTGTCTAAATTATCGATATCACAGATATCGTATGTTTAGTTGTCTCAGCATTTAAACACAATATGTAAACTTTACATTCGTCTAGGAAGACACCTGCATCCGGTGACGACACAATCTTTCACACGGTATGCATTTGTGTTGATGCTTCAGAAAAATGTTACATTGCTGAGGGATGCAAAATACATCCTGTTATGATTTTATCTGACTACAGCAAATCTCATGCAAGCATCTTCATCCACAATGACATATTACGTCATGTGTTTTAAATTACATGTAATAACTAACTATTACATATACTCACTCATGTTTTGATAATATTCCTACCTGAATACTTACCTTCGTCCTGCTTTCGAGACCAGATTGATCTCTCCTCCAGGGAGTGTAGTAAATGTTAATCACTTACCTACGCTTGATAATATTCCTACCCGAATATTAACCTTATGTCTTGTCTCCGCGTCCTACACGAACTCTCCGCAGAGTGAGTAGCTCTTCAATGATCGCTTCGAGATATTAGTATGGTCCAACAGAATTTCTCTGCCAGGGGGGCAGGAAGCTGGTTCTTCACGGAACCGCTAGTAAGTACATGTTACATACCTCTATTCGAAGCCCTTGGCACTTGCATAAAAAAGGGGAAAAATTTCCACCATACATTAATTCTCTGGTACACTTTCATCAGGACGTTATGGCTTGACCCCAAAAAACGGATTTTGAGCGAAGCGAAAAATCTATTTTTGGGTGAGATAGCCATGACGTCCTGATGGACACTCCCGTCTATTCTAGTCCAGCCTTTCAGGGCCCGCCCTGTCCTGCTGTATCATGGAGATTAGCAAGAAGCTGGCCTCAGGATGAGGACGGACGTGACGTCGTTTAGCAATGGCACCCGTTTGTTCACGTCTCGAGTACCAAAAGCAGCCACGGATGAGTGTATCTGTGGAAAGGCTCCCCAGATAGCTATGTGGCGTGTTAATACATGCGTCCCCTGTTGATATACGATATCCTAGAGGGAAACCTTTAGGGTACTCGCACCAGAAGTTAGAATTCTGTGATAACCTTTAGTTTAATTCTCTGGGAATATCCACTGTAGTTAAATATACCCTAAGAAGCTACTGAAGGAACCTTCCATCAGGATGTCATGACTATCTCACCCTAAAATAGATTTTTCGCTTCGCTCAAAATCCGTTACATATATACATATATATATATATATATACATATGTATATATATACATATAAAATATATGTGTCGGAACATAGTAATGAAAATAAATATAATTCTAAATTCCATCACTGTAAGCGAAGTTGAATATTCATAAGCCATTTTGTGCCACGTCGTTCTGTAATATATGAGCAAAATCAGCAAGGGATGATTTGGTCAAGAAATAATATATCAATTTGAATAATGAATCAAAAGGAATTGAGGCTTTAT
>NC_090729.1:153617668-153620168 GCF_036898095.1 Palaemon carinicauda
ACTCCCAAAGGACGTACTGGTACGTTTCACAAAAGCCACCCATTTACCCCCATGGACGTACCGGTACGTCCTTGCGAAAAAATGCTATAAAATTTTTGAGAAAATTCAGGCATTTTCCAAGAGAATGAGACCAACCTGACCTCTCTCTGACAAAAATTAAGGCTGTTAGAGCAATTAAAAAAAATATATACTGCAAAATGTGCTGGGAAAAAAATAACCCCCAGTGGGTTAAGGGTTGGAAATTTCCAAATAGCCTGGGGGTAAAGGGTTAAATGCGAAGATCTGTATGAAGGGGAGCAACTGTTACATGCCTACTTACAATCATACTTGAGATGGGTTAGGGTTCAACTCCATACCCAATAATTGGCAAAATACTATAATTTATGCCAAATGTCTATTAAGGTATTCAGCAACCATATCTCCCCAGTTAGGAGACAGAATTGATGCAAAGAGCGTAGCAATGCATGCATATGAAAATAACATTTTTGGCCATAATATATTTCATGCACTTATAGTATAACAAGTGATGGGCTAAGAAAACCACCATAAGGAACACCAGACATAGTCAATATGGAATCATTCAACTAAGACTCTTTACAATAAATCATTTCATTCATGAAAGGTGCTAGGATAAGACCTTACTCCAATATGTTCTAGGTTGAAAAATATAAGTTATAATTACGCTGTCAAAAGCAACACTTAAAAAAAACGCCAGACATACGAACTTCCTGACTCAGTCACGGGATTTCTGTAAAGTACTGGAGATTGTGAAAACAGCATCAAACGCACACACACGCACGCTATTATATATATATATATATATATATATATATATATATATATATATATATATATATATATATATATATATATATATATATATATACGTATATATATAAATATATATATATATATATATATATATATATATATATATATATATATATATATATATATATATACGTATATATATATATATATATATATATATATATATATATATATATATATATATACATATATATATATATATATATATATATATATATATATATATATATATATATATATATATATATTTATATATATATATATATATATATATATATATATATAAATTATATATATTCATATGCATATATATACAGTACATATACATATATATATATAATTTATTCATATATAAATGTATATGCTTAAAAAAAAAAAATATATATATATATATATATATATATATATATATATATATATATTTATATATATATATATATATATATATATATATATATATATATATATATATATATATATATATATATATATATATATATATATATATATATATATATACATATGTGTGTGTATGTATAAATATGCGTATGCAAGGATAGATAGATAGGCAGATAGAAATATAGATATAAAACCGATAGCAATGATCACAAGGCTAATCACCGGGGTAGCAGAAAGCGTGTAATAAATAGAAAGTGAAAAGCTCATAAATTAACCTATCTGATTTTATTGAGGTTGTTAGATATATAAACGCGCGCGTGCGCGCTCACACACATACTTATATGTATATATATATATATATATATATATATATATATATATATATATATATATATATATATATATATATATATATATACATATATATATATATATATATATATATATATATATATATATATATATATATATATATATATATATATATATCTAATTCATTAATTGCTACAACATTTGTGGCATTGTTTAGTTTAAAACAACACTTCTCTAGTTTTCTGAATTGTTTCCTCGTCTTAGGCAACTTTTACCGACCCTTGCTTCAGCCAAAAACCAATGGCTTTTGTCAGGTATCTCTACAAAGAGTTTATCATCCTAGAAAAGATATAGAAAAATCTAAAACCAACCGGCCAAGAAATTTCAAGATAGTTTGCATAATAATTTATGAAAATTCTACTAAAGATATCTACATTTTTGAATAGTTTGAAAACTCGACTTGATGTTACAAAGACCTTTTGCTGAAGAAAATTTTTGATTCTCAATGAAGTCTTAAAACACAATGTTCTAAAGTGCATGTTCGATCTAGAGTATGTGCACAAAGGAATTCCTTTGATTTCGAAAATGATGATAAAACTATATATAGAAATGATAAGGGATCTTTTATTTCATACGAGGATAGCTATTCAAAGATAAGTATCACATATGTATTGTACACTTACATGAGGAAAAATTAGTATCTTTTCATATATTTTCTCTGACTAGTATAATAAGAAAGCTTTGATTGCATTGCCTCTGAGCCATTTGCAAAAACACCACGCTGTTAAATCCAGTTTATCCTCTAGAAATTGTATCTGTCAGAATCCGCATACGTCTCTCTCATCTTTCTTTATTTATTCATGAAAAGAAAGAGAGAAACTAAGAGGAATGAAAGCAAGGGTAAGCAAAATTGTTACAATTCATTTTAATGTTACTTGCAGTTCTAATTTTCAACAAT
>NC_090729.1:153622668-153647668 GCF_036898095.1 Palaemon carinicauda
TTATATATTGTTTGAAATATTCTTTGGTACTCCTTCGGAAATAGCGCTAACTATGAAATGGCCTGCTACTTAATGTTTGTAAATATTTGTATTTACCAACGGTTTCTACTTTAAAGTAAAGTGCACTATTGAAAACTTATGGGAAATCCTTATTTTTTATCTACTTTACGATAAGGCTTCAGAAGCATAAATTTAGATAAGTATATTAATTTTAAGAAACATTATTTATACGCTATTGAAGCTTATACATTTGGAATAAGCACAGCCATAATTAAAACGACCCACCAGCAGACAAACCAGTTTTAAAAGTAATATCAACTCTTTATCTTGAATAACGACCAGCGAATTCTTTTTAATGCTAGGTTCTTCTACCCGGACCAAGATTCGAACATACGCAATCGAAAAAGAACAGAACTAGTTACTTACCTAATTAAGCCATTAGCAGAGATGGAAAGGAAACTGAAATCCGAAGTTCGTTTCAAGATCTGACAAGAAAAAGGGGAGACATTTTGAAACATCAATACAATTGGAATGAAAATATATTCTAAAATGGCTCTGCTATAAGGAAATGCAGAAAAAATTTAAAGAAAAAAAATAGAACAAGAAAATCAATAACTTAATAGAAAGAACCCCATTGACCGCATACGTTAATCAAGGCTGTGCTGTCAACTTGTCAAATAAACGTCTAGATCAACATGTGAAGTGTGCCCTGGAGTGCCGTCTAAATTTTTCCGTCATCGAGTGTGGCGAATAGTGTTGAAATTACGAAGAGAGGGTGCAATTTGGAGAAATTCCATCATATTTCGGTAGAACAAGTATATACGATTAATGGCATTATATACAGAAATCTGATAAAAAAAACAATGGTTCCAAATTGGCCCCATAATTAAAAAGATTAAAAAAAGACATTACCGAGTTAAAGAGAAATGCAAACAAAATTAACAAAGGCTGTCAAATCTGGAGCACTGGTAATCATAAATAAAAATCATCAGCATCATAAAAAAAAAAAATAAATAAATAAAACCTTTCGAGTGATGAAAACACAAAGAATTAAGAAAAAACCACGTTGATAACAGTAATTACAACAACAAAGGTGACAGAGTTACTGAAAAAGGAATTCAGATATGATAAAGGAAGTTTCATACAATCTCACCAACGTTGCCATATACAGTATGTATGGGACTATTAAAACCCATAAGGGAAATTATCCCGCTAAGCCAATAATTATTCAAGTAGGTTAAGCGGCATATAATTTATCGAAGTGCTTTGTTGATATCCTCAATTCATTAGTTGGCACAATCTTAATCAAATGTAAAGTAGAATAAACTAGCAAATTGAATAATGTACCGATTAATAACTCTTCTAGTCTTGTCAGTTTTGACGTAGTTTCATTATTCACTACTATACCAATTGATGACGTCTCAGAATTTCTATCTGAAACCTAGGTGATATGCAGTTGAATTGGCCATTTTCTAAAATCACCGTAATAGAATTAATTAAACGTTTGTATAAAAGACTATATTCGAATTTCATGGGAAATTTCAAGCACAAACGTTTGGTAGGGCCATGGGAAAACACTTTATCTCCAACACTATGCCCTCTATATATGGACTTTTTTTAAAGCAGAATCTTGAGTAACATTACACCTAATAATATAAAATGGTTACATTATATTACGGCATAATATGTGTGACCGCAAAATAGAAATTTACACAACTTTGTTTTATAGGCAAATTGGCTTGGTATCATCAATAGATTTTACCATGGAGTTGAAGAACAAAATTTACTTATTTAGTTGCCGTATACAAAAATGTATCGGAAAATTCAAGTTTGGTGTATAAATAAAGGTAACAGATATATATGCATATGTGCATTAGTACTCAAATAAAAGTAACAAAGATAAGAATACTGCATTTAATTCTGTTTTAAGAACATTAAGAGTTTGCAGCCTTGAATATGATGATGAAATAAATTAGTTTAGGACTATTGGCAAGAAATTGATGTACCCTAAAATTGTATTTAATGATGCATTAAGAACAGCAAAATAGACCTTCTTCAAATATAATAACAGGGAATAATACACAAAACTTACTTGCTCTGCCATATAGTAATTGTTTTAAAGAAATTTCCCATCCGTTAAAAATTTTCAACTCTAATGCAGAAAATAAGAGCAACAACACAATAAAAAGAGCCCTCCATAACGTATTATTCTAACAACGCCAAAAGATATGCTTATGTAATCCACTGTAATTCATGAGAGAAAATTTGTATTGGTCAAACAGGTAAAGTCCTCGAAAAGAGAATTGAACAACATAAGTCAAGTGTCAGATTTTTTTTTTTTCAAAATAGCAAGGCAATGTTTGCTCATAATACCGATAAAAATAATATTAATTACTGATCATGTGCAAAGAAATTGGTTCAGTCAAATATCTTTTAGAAAAGAAACATCACAAAGTCTAGGTTTATATAAGAAACCTTTGATGACAACTAAAACATAGGACATGGAATGTACAAACTCGATGCATTTATATGCAAAGAGTACTTCAAGCTTCATGAAAACTACAATTACTTAATGTAGACTTGATTGGGCACTCATTATTTCTTGCTTAAAAATTATTGCTGAAGATTGCCTAGCACTTTTAGCTAGGCACGGACTCTTGCAGCCAATTTTTCTTACCTCAAAATCACATACCTTTGCTGCTAGCTTATTTGTGTTTTTATATATGCATTAAAATTTGGAAATCAAATCCCCTGAAATCCCAAATAAAAATAGCCTATATATAAGCTTAGTGTGATCAGTGTTACTCTATGAACATGAGTCATGGTATGGCGATGAAACAATCTCCAATAGATTTAGTAGACTTAAGAAAACCGCCCTCAGAGAGATATTTGGGGTTAAATGGCAGGACAGGATTAGAAATGAAACTTAAAGATATATTACTCGAGTGCCATATGTGGATGAGATCATGATGAGGGGTAGATGGAGATGATTTGGTCATGCTCTTCGCAATCACGAAGAGTGATTATTTCACCAAACGTTCAGTTGGCACTAGAAGAGCTAGGAGACACAGGCCTACATGGCTCAGGACTACGACACGCGAAGTAGGAGATGATGAATGGCGAGGTATTGAATTAAAAGCTCAAGATAGAGACGACTGCTGAAATATAAGCGAGGTTCTTTTTTCCATGGGCGTAGGAAGAGATGATGATGATGATATATAAAACATCAATAGATATGTATGTAATTGTAAGGTTATGCTGATAACATTACATGTGCATGAATGTGTATATTCTTGTTAGTCATGTTTGTAAGCATGAATATGGGTTACTACACATCTATCTATATGTATTTGCACACTTACATGAATATATGTACGTTTACGTTCCTGTACTGTACTTATATGAATAAGGTTTTCAAAAACGGTTGAAGATAAACGTATAATAATATAAAGAAACTATATCAGAAAGCTTAAAAGAATAGGAACTGTCACCCGAAATGACCTCACCTGAAAAATGGCTGATGGGATAAGAGCACTGCCAGCATAAACACCTGAAAACATGGACCCCACCCAAGTAGGTTGTAGTGTCTGGAGTATTGTTCTGCAAATATCTGTAAATATGATTGTACTTTCAGTGTACCCTTTGAATTTTACACACACACACACACACACACACACACACACACACATATATATATATATATATATATATATATATATATATATATATATATATATATATATATATATATATATATATATATATATAGGCGTGTGTATGTAAGTATGTATGTGGGTATACATATATATGTATGCATGTATATACACACACGCGCGCACAAACACACACACACACATATATATATATATATATATATATATATATATATATATATATATATATATATATATATATATATACCTCGGGCTGGAAGCATAACTATGAAATTAAAATTTAATCCAAATTCCATCACGGTAAGCGAAGTTAAATATTCATAAGCCATTTAGTGTCATGTCCATGCTCTAATATATGAGCGAACCCAGCAAGGGACGATTTGAAAAAAAAAAAAAAAGTAATATATCAGTGTGAATAATGGATCAAAAGGTATTGAGGCTTTACTGTTGATGCAATTAATTTTTTATGATAAAATTACTCAATGGCCAAACGAGGTCAATCCCTCAATTTGTCAAATTCCCAATATATCCGTTAATATTTAGGTATCTCAAAAGTGTATCGTATATACAATTTTCTATCGTCAATATATTATCTATGACCTTTTTTACGCGTGTTAATAGTTTACTATCCTCTTCTCTATGCTTTCTTTGCTACACAATTATGTTTTTTGGGTCTTATTTCATATGAATAATATTTCATCTTAAAATACAATAACTAATGAAAATTATAATAGTAATTCTGAAGATAATTTTATATAATTCTTTTGTTTTTC
This sequence comes from Palaemon carinicauda, assembly GCF_036898095.1. NCBI lineage: Eukaryota > Metazoa > Arthropoda > Malacostraca > Decapoda > Palaemonidae > Palaemon > Palaemon carinicauda. The sequence continues at coordinate 153,627,116 of NC_090729.1, forward strand.
CTAAACATTATCTATCTCCATTCCTTTTCTAAAGATAGAGTGTAATTCTACTTTCGTTTTCCAACACAGGTTCTATAATAATAAGTACTTCATTGTTTATCCACAAGCAAAGACCATAATACTTATAATAAAAAGGGTTAAAATATTACTTTAAATCTTCTTTAAATAATATTAATAAAATAAGAGCACTTTTGTAGCTCCAGTAATTACTATCTAATGACAGCGATAATATATCAATTGTAAGGGTTTATTATAATAATGCAATAACATGTTTTATAAGCGCAATTTAGAAACAACACTACTCTAAATTACATAGGATATAATAAAAAGTTATCTTTTACATTAAGGAATTGTGACTGTCACAAGTATGTATAGAGAGAACTTTGACTGTTGGAAGAACTAAGGGACAAAGTGGAAAGGCGAGCATTGTAACTTCACCTTTCTATTATACAACATTCCCTTCTTGAATAAGAAATGACTGATCGCTAAACGTAAATTGTTATTCCTGACCGCATGAACGTTGAGCCCCTTTTAACAATATCTTGCAACAAATGCATGTGTTAATGGAACACCAACGTGTACAAAGGGAATAAAGAAAAATACGAACAAAATGGAATAACAATGAATTTTTGGTGGGTACCACAAGCATTTATATATGATAAAGATATAAATGCCACAATTTGTCAATACATATGTATAACAATATATATATATATATATATATATATATATATATATATATATATATATATATATATATATATATATATATATATATATATATATTATTATTATTACAATTTCCAGAGAGAAGGGTAATTTACCATTTTAGCAGGTGGGTTCAATGGACCGTAATAATACAAAATATAGGTATTTGAATAAGAATACGATCAAACAAGATTTAAATATAATAATGCAGAAAATATTTACAAGAAATTACGATTAAACTTTAATCCATATAAAAGGAACACAAAGGCCATAAAGGACAGGAATGACACAATAGGACAAATGACAAACGACACCCACGTCTCGAAAAGTAATCACACTGGAAATTGAGAACACTTGAAACTAAAGCACAATTCGTTATTAAACCCTTACAATAATATCACTTATACTTAAGTTATAGATACATTACAATGAAGGGGACTGCTTCCCTGCTGGACACTAAAGTCCTTGGTTTAGTTGCTGATTGGAGACTGATTGAAAATGACATTTAGGGGTCGAAGAAATTTAGGATGGGTGGAGCAAGTAAGAGCAAGGAGTGTAGAACAAAGGCAAACAAGTTTCTGGGAAAGGACAAAGGAAAGTGGTATACAGGGGAAAACAGTCAGGCAAAATATATACAACAATTACAATAATGTGGAACGTGTAATACCTCCCCCTAGAGGATCAAGCCCAGCAGAGTGGCTTGAAAGTTAAGAATGGGCCCGGGACAAGGCATCAGCAAATACGTTGTCGCTGCCCTTGAGGTGCTTTATTTGAAGGTTGAAGTTTTGAAAATATAAAGCCCATCTTGTTAAGCGCTGATTATGGGCCTCAGTGTGCTCAATAAAAAAGAGGGGGTTATGGTCCGTATAGACATGGATAACGGGAGCTCCTTGTACGTAACATTCAAACTTTTGGAGAGCAAGAACCAAACTTAATAGCTCTTTATCTATAGTACTGTAGTACAGCTGATGAGGCTTGAAGCTACTGGGGGTGTATCCTATTGAGTGGAGTACCCCATCAATTTCCTGCAGCAACACTCCTCCAGCACCTGTGTCGCCAGCGTCTACTTGTAAAGAGAAGGGTTTAGAAAGATTAGGACTGTGCAAGACTAGCTCACTACTCAAAAATATTTTAAATGTTCAAATGCTGCCCGACATCTCTCATCCCAAGGGGCAGCTACCGAAGCAAAATTATGGCAGAATTTCCTGTAATATGAAACCATACCTAGAAATCTTTTAAGGGATTTCCTAGTCTTAGGTTCTGGATAGTCAGTCAAGAATGGCATTAACATTTGCAGTTTTAGGTCTGACATTACCTCCACCCACAATATGTCCCAAGTAAGTAACTTTAGCTTGACCAAAAACACATTTTTGTAAATTCATTGTTAACTGGGCTTCTTTTATTCTATCAAAGAGCATATTCAAATGTTTCATAAGCTCTTCCCAAGAATCTCCCATCATGAATATATCATCTAGATAAGCAAATACCCCTTCTAGACCCTGAATAGTGTGGTTATTTTACGAACTTTGGAAAGGGTTTCTTTAAAGTTACTCAAATATCATTGAACAGTTACATTCTGATTAGAGTCTGGAGGCTTAAACCATTCATCTTTGATTAATGCAAGGGGACCTCCTAATAATCTCCCATATACCATTTCAAAAGGAGAAACACCAAGGGATTCCTGAGGGGACTCACGTATAACAAACAACAAAAACTTTTTTCCTTCATCCCAATCAAGATTGCTCTCGAAACAAAACTTTTTTAGCATACTTTTAAATGTTTGGTGTCATCATCCAAGGACTCCCTGAGATTCGGGATGATATGCAGATGATAAGCTATGTTTCATATTTAATGCCTTAAGGATTTCTGAAAAGTTTACTTGTAAAGTTAGAACCACAATCGGTTTGGATAACCTTGGGGATCCCGTAAGTAGTAAAGAAACTTAAAAGATGTTTAGCAATATTTCTGGCAGATATATTCTTAAGTAGAATGGACTCTGAAAAACGAGTACTGGGACACATAAGAGTTAATAAATATTGGTTACCACCTTTCGTCTTGGGCAAGGGTCCACCACAGTCTATTACTAATTTCTCAAAGGGCTGTAAAGGGGCTTTAGGAATTACTTGGTTAGGTTTGCCAGCTATTTGGCCTACATGACATGTCTTTGTGAAATCTCCTACGTCTTTCCTCCAATTAATCCAATAGAACTTATCAAGTATTCTATAGTAAGTTTTGTAGTGTCCCAAGTGACCGCCTGGTCCATCATGTGCAATTTTCATCAGTATATGAGTGCGTACTGAAGAAAGAAAAACAAGTTGGTATTTCTCACTCTAGGTATCAAGATATGAATAGTTAGAAGGATGGTAGAAACGCACTAGGATACCATTATTTTGATAAAAAGAAGGGGATTTATTCGAAGATTTTATATCAACAGGCCTTATCATGCAAACAAGATAAAGATTGATCTGACCTCTGTGCAGCTATTAGTTTATCTCTAGACATTACCTTAGCTAAGAAATCATAATCTACTTCAAGGTCATTTAACTTTTCTCCTGCTTGGGACCGAGTGACTATATGTGTTGGGGCTTGTTCAAGATCTACCTTGTCATCATCCATCAAAGGTTTGTCCAAAACTACCCTATCATCCATGGGGGTATCAGGGACAATTAAATTTTGCACAATTAATTTCCCGGCTAAATCATTACCCAATAACAATGAAACTCCTTTTACCAGCAATTCTGTATCAATCACCCCTAATTCAACTTTCCCTTTTACAAGTGGACACTCAAGGTATACACTAGCAAGGGGTATGGATGGGATTCCAGCAAGATCCCTTACAACCAACTTCTCACCAGTTAGATTATTCTCAACATTAGGTAAAGCCTTACTATGCAACAAAGTTAAAGCAGCTCTAGTGTCTTGTAATATAGTGACCTTAGACTTCTGTTCTTTCTCTCCCAAGGCTATTATACCTTCAGACATAAAATCATCAAACACATCTGGTACATTTGCTTGCACATGTGAATAGGTTTACTCCGGGAGGTTGAACATTTTACGTTGGGTTTCATAAAAACATTACAGTAGTTATCAGATCCTTTATATCTAGGGTCTTTACAATTACGAATAGTATGTCCTTCTTTCTTACAATAACTACATTTAGTATTATCAGAGCCTTTGGGATTATCATCCAAAATCTGGGATTTTCCTGAAACTGGTTTTACAAACACCTCAGCTCTTTTATTAGGAATGGACTTGTGTATTAAAGAATAAGTGTCAGCCAAGGAAGCACCCTTTAGTAAATCTTTCTCCTGCCTATCTTCAATATAGAGCATTACATTAATGGGAAGTTTCCTTTTAAATTTTTCAAGAACCATTAAATTCATCAGTTCTTCAAGAGTAGTTACTTCAGAATACTTAAACCATTTGTTGAAAGCTCTATGCTTGTCAGAAGCAAATTCTAGGAAAGTTTAGATATTTGATTTACATAAGTTACGAAAAGCTTGTCTATATCCTTCCTCTATTATGAAAAATGCATCTAAGATTGCTTTCTTAACCAAGTTATAATCCTTAGTATCATCCAGATGCCTAACAACCTGAGCAGCTTTACCTGACAATTTAGGTTTAAGGAGCCATACCCACTGTTCAGCAGGCCAATTAAGGTGATTAGCGGTTTCCTCAAATACCCGAAAATAATCCTCTGGATTATACTCTGTGAAAAAGGGAACTAACTTTATATCTTTAGTCAGGTCAAAGGGAGAAAACTCTTGTTCCATTTGCCTATTCCGATGATTGATTGAAGCCCTTTCTTGTTCCACCTTGATAGTTAAACTAGCTTCTAATTCTAATTTAGCTTTCTCCCATTCAAACTTTTCTCTTTCTTCCCTAGCTTGAAATTCTAACTAAGCTTGCTCCATTTCAAATTTTTCTCTTTCTCTTTCTTTCTCCATTTCAAAAAATTTCTGTCTCTTTTCAGCGGCTTGCAAAGCTAACTCTTCCTGTCTCAAAGCTAACTAAACTTTTTCACGCTCGACTGCAAGACGGTCAAACGCTTATCTTTTGTTCAATTGTAAGGGAATGGGTTTCTGGAAAAAGATACTGCCTAGCTTCGTCACTTAAGGTTCCAATACACATATAGTGAGCTATTATCACTTTCCTAATGTCAAACTTACGCATACTAGAACGTACCTAAAGGTCTCAAAGCCTAGCTACTTCCATTAATTCAGACTTCCTAGCATCGGTACAGGTATGCAATTCAGAGGAAGGGTCCATCAAACTTCGACATTGTGAAAATTAAAAAGAAACTTCAAGAACAATATAAACACCTGAATTAGAATTTTACAATTCTTCAATTGGAGCGAACTTAGTTAAGCATTGACTACGCATAAAACCATAAACCATGCATAAATACTTACAGATTAGACAAATATTTATACACAAAACAATTTAAATACGGGAAAATGAGAATGAATAAGGACGCACTGGAAGTATTTTACTCCCGGTTCAAACCAAAATGGAGTCAAAAGGAAGTACCGTCGCTCAGCTAACAACTGTAACTTAGTACAATTTGATTAGAATGGTAACTTCACATACATGACGAGGCATTAACAAGATTCATTACACTTTACAGAAAATGAATAATGCAAGAGACTGGTATCTAAGGACCCAGGGAAAGACTATATGCACATGAAAGTCACAAAAGATTCGAGAGAAATTATTTTCTAACAATGGTACGACAGATTAACTTTTCAACACGCGCACTGAGTCTCGGTTATGAGAGGAGGGGGGGGGGGGGAAACATTACAAGGCTACCGGCATTCAGTCACCGTAAAATTTACGCAGAATAGAAATAGATTCTCTCTGCGGTCTAGCAAACACAAAAACAGTCACCTAACTAACTATAACTTAGGATGTTTATATTACGTAAGGTTAAATAACGAATCACCATCTACATAAACAAACAACTGATTCTTAACGAGGTTGTCAATTATTACATACCCACGAAGTTTAGCAAAAAAAAAATCCCGGACAGGCCCCCATAATTTTATTACATTCGTGAGAGAGAAGGGTAATTAACCATTTTAGCAGGTGGGTTGAATGGACCATAATAACACAATAAAGGTATTTGAATAAGAATACGATCAAACAAGATTTAAATATAATAATGCAGAAATTATTTACAAAACATTACAATTAAATTTAAACTCCACATATAAAAAACACAAAGGCCATAAAGGACAGGAATGACACAATAGGACAAATGACAAACGACAAATGACAAACGATAACCACATCTCGAAAAGTAATCACACTGCAAATTTAAAACACTTGAAACAAATGCACAATTCATTATTAAACCCTTACAATAATATCACTTAGGTTATAGATACATTACAATAAAGGGGACTGCTTCCCTGCCGGACACTAAAGTCCTTGGTTTAGTTGCTGAATGGAGACTGATTGAAAATGACATTTAGGGGTCGAAGAAATTTAGGATGGCCGTAGCAAGTAAGAACGAGGAGTATGAAACGAAGGCAAACAAGTTTCTGGGAAAGGACAAAGGAAAGTGGTATACAGGGGAAAACAGTCAGGCAAAATTTATACAATAATTACAATAATGTGGAAGGTGTAATATATATATATATATGTATATATATATATATATATATATATATATATATATATATATATATATATATATATATATATATATATATATATATATATATATATATTGTACATGTGTGTGGGTGATGAAATTAATTGAAATTATATACCTCTAAATTTCAATGTCAGCAACTTGCTACAATAACCTATGTACACCTCAAATTTTGAGATTTGGTATCAGTTGGGGTAACCAAGGTTCATTGGTACCATTTGGAAGGCCTGCTACTCTGGATACCATTTATTCGTGGTAGCAGTGTGAAATCAGTATCTTTCAGTTTCCAAAATGTTCATTGAATATACCCTTGACCATTTTTTTCAAGTTTGCGCAATTGCAAGATAGCAAACTTCATCAAACTTCTTTACACTCTTGAATTCGTATCTAGTCATTTATAACTACATACAGTATGACACATCAAATGAAAGCTTATTTTCTATCAATTATGAAATTTCTGGTTCCCTTGAAAACTTTGGATTATATGAAAATATATGGTGGTTATAATGAAGGTATCACAAGAAATATTTTTCATCTGACAAGAATAAATAAAACATTACTAGTCAAGATTAAAATTATTCAGTGTATAACAAATGGGTAATATGTATATCACATTTGGAAAAGTGACATCTCCAATTTAATCTGGTATATAATTAATTGAATTTGGATAATTAATAAGGAAGACATTGCAAATTCAGCAATATGCTGTCTGCAAAAAAAACAAATATGGATGAGACCAGATACAGCTGTGTCCATACCCTGATGCCACTGATAAAGTTACAGTTTATTCCACTTGGTACCATAAATCATGTTACAAACTCTACTCAAACACATAGGATCCTGCATAAAGTTGCTTTAAACAACTCTTCAATTTTATCAAAATGGATTTTTTGATCAAACCACGGGTTGTGTCATTCCAACATCTCCATTCAATTCATATATCAGACAAGTTGGTGGTAGCATTAAATTGTTAAATGCATGAATGCGAATGGAGAAGTTGTCATCATAGATTCACTCAAAAGGAACACGAATTGCAGAATAGTGAACGAATTTGGCGATACACTACACATTCCTAAATACTAATGGAAAGTTGTTGATGTTTCCTGACAATCTGGAGAGATATGAGTTCGCTAAGGAGAACATGATGGTGAGGAAAGAAATTGAGTCATAACAAACCAGTACAACCATGTGGAGTTCTCCAAACAGCATCCATGTATCTACAGTTTGCTATTAAAAATCATGAAAACAGTAATAAGTCACCATACCTCTCAGAAAGACTGAGTGAAAGTGCATGGAACCACCAGAGTTCAAACAGTTTCTTTTTGCTCTATTGACAGGAGAAATGAATTCCAAGAATCCATCCCAGCTAGTTGAAATGCTGGCCAACTTGTATGCTCAAGATCTGGCATATGGTGTTAGTTTAGGTTCTCAAGTTCCAACAAAACACATCATGCTTCCATATATAGTGAAGGCCTTGACCGGGAACAATAAAGGTATTCCAATGCTGAAAAGCCTAGGCCATGGTGTGTCATACACAATGATTGAGGATAATGAAACTGCATTGTACTTGTGGAAAATCTTTGCAGCCAATGGGAGTTTTCATGACAATTGCATGTGACACCACTAAGACAATAACTGGAGAAGGAATCTCACACTGTAAACGGCATTGGTGTACAATGAAGAGTCTTTGGACCATGGCTGCTGAAAGAACAAGACCTGACATTCCCATATCCAAGCAACAAAGCCTAAATGTTGAAAACATCCCATTGCTCATTTACATATCTGGGGAGAGGATGGGTCCACATACCTTGAAGACAGTTGAAAATATCCATTCAGATGTTACCAAAATTGCTCTGCACAAGGACCTTGTGTGGTTCCTTGTTCGTCAAGTTGACATATCTGAACCAAATGTCATGAGCTGGACTGGATTCAACATTATCACAAGAAACCCGTATCTCTCAGGATGTTACTGGTTACCTTCCAACCATAGACACTGGTGCTGTGACACGATAGTATCTCACACCATAATACCAAAGCAGTTACATCAAGCTTTTGAGTGACATGCTTCAAGTGAACCAGTCATATCTACAACATGCCGAGTTGTAGCAGTCCCAGACTTCAAAGAATAAGAGAACTACTTCTAGAATTGGAAACCTGATTGATGATTTGGTGAACTCGTTTAAAGAGTCTGAAGAACAATTCTACTCTTGCTCCTGAATCTGTTGCCAAAGTTTTACTAACTCCAAAAGAACATGGCGAGTCAGCATACATGTTTTCACAAGCAGACTGTCTGGAACATGATATACAAGCGCTTATATTTAATGACTGCATACCAAAGATGAAGCTGAAAACATTCTCAGACATAAAGAAAACTACACAAGTCAAGTTCAAGACAGGCAAAGAAATAATTCTCTGAGCAAAAAACAACTTTTTCGGAAACATGTTATTGGAGGCTCAGATGTGGAAACTTGACATGCAAGAGGTCATTCTGCGCAAACTGGTCTTTGGCCACTGTGGATGATATACCAAGGAAGACTTGTAAATTAGTGTTCTCTAAAGCGTTCAAAAAATTTGCATTTTCTGCTGAAGTGATACCACCAAAGTCGGCCTGTTTAATAGACAAAGGGTGAACACAAAACATTTGGCGAGTTTGAGTCTCTCATATTCTCAAAAGTAATGAATGAACCTTTTTCTCGGTCAACACTCACTGAAGTTGTCTTTGATACATATTGAGAAATATCCATCAAGTATGTTGAACGATAAGGGAGGCAACCCACAACTGAAGGTATTCGGCTGAAAAATATCACATCCAAACAGAAAGTTGTGCGAATGATCGAGTTTCTCACAACCCATTCAAACAAATTAAGTTAGATATGGTTCATTGAATGTGAGTTGAGACAGGCAAAAAGACATGCAACTTCTTGGAGATATGATCCTCTTTTTGACTTGTGAAGTAGACTGTTTCTGGTTGTCGTAAGATGAGGGATCAAATCTTTTCCCAGAGCTCCAGTCAATAGAAAGCAGAAACACTTCATATCCTATCCGTATCTCCTGCTGCAGCACAAGGATGAAAATCTCTCGTTCTTAGGCCAAACGACACTTATGTACTTGAGCTCTCTCTTGCCTTCAGTAGGGACATAAATACAGCAGTGTACATCAAAGACTGTACCCAAGGTACGATGCAATACATTTATGTCAAGAAAACTGCTACTGCCCTTGAACCTTATGTCTGTAACACATTAATAGGTATTCATGCATTTCTGGTTGTGACAGTGTAAGTGCATTAGCTGGTCATGAAAATCTCTTTGCACTGAATATGTTGAAAAGTGCTGTTGATGCACAAAGCATTTTCAACTAAATAGGAGGAGAATGGACTGTATCTGAGGAACCACAAGGTAAAGTAAAGGCAGTTACCTGACAAATGATGCTGCAGAAACAAACACAGCGAGATCTTTGCTATTACTTATTTGGTACAAAAAGGCCCAGATTACTCCCCTCCAGCTTTCACCAAGTTCAATTACCCTCCAGAACTACACTTTAAGAGGCAACTACTTTGGTGCAATATAGAGAAAAAGTCTTGAAGCTCGTCCAAACATCCTCTCACCACATAATCATGGATGATAACTTGAGTCAGGAGAAGGCAATAAGGAATAGTTTTGGATTGAATAGAAGATAGATCATCCGCACTACGCACTAGAAGCAGTTCTGCAGCATCTTTCATGAAACCGCCTGATGTCATGTCAACTTCTGCAACGTACATGCCTGGCCAATAATCCTAAGTGTTCAGAACTATGCAGATTGAAAACTTGCGACAATCAGCCACCCCATGATGATGAAGAGCCACCAATTATGGATGACGATGTGCCTAAAGACGATGAGTGTGACTTAGAATGAATATTAAACTCAAATGGACTGCGTTTATCTATTGTTCCAGCTGGTTTACACAATTCAATGTTAACAAAATATTAACTTTCAGATTTATTATGTTCATATAACTCTGATGTTGTTGCTTTTGATAATGATGATGGTGATGGAAAAGATGATGACAGTGATGATGATGTGTTTGTGGATCATATAGTATAACTTTATGCTAATGTATATGTCAATTGTGATGTAAATATGATGATGATGATCTTGATGATTGCAATGTTGTTGATGGTGGTGATAAAGAAGTTGGCAATTATGATGATTGTGGAGGTGATATTGAGTTTGTTCACTTGGAAAAAAATAAAGTATTATGCTCTGCATATGCTTGACTTCTAACAAATGCCAGTTTATGTGATTTGCAGTATTTTTCTTAATAATGGTATAATATAAATAAGTGATGTAATAATTGAATACTGACATACTGTTGTTTCTGATAAAATATAGCTAATATTTTTAGAAGCTTAGAGCAATACAAAATATATAGCTATGATTTCTAGGGGTTTTATAGGGTGTAATTTGATGTTATCAGGATACCCTCACTGAAAGCACTGTAACTCTTCTCATATTCAATGGCTTTTGACCCAATAACTTATTTGATAATTTCAAAGATACAGTGAAAGGTGATTGCATTCGGGTTGCAGGAAGTGAAGGCTTTTGATAAAGTTAGTTCTTTTCTATTTTAACTTATTTGGAGAATTTGACTGGGGTTGTATTCAATGAGCATTTAGACATGAAAGCTACTGATTTCAAACTTCTACCAGCCATAAATGGAATCCTGAATAACTGGGCTTCCTTGCAGTATCAATGAACCTTGGTCACCCGACTGATACCAATGAATCTCTGTACCTAACAGACTACAAGCACAAACAGGCTATTTCAATCATCAATATTTGAATAAACATTAGGAATATGAGCGCTATAGAATAATTTGCGCATAACAGACAATTCCAAGCATTAAAATATATCATTAACAAATCATCAAACAATATAATGTTATTCGAATCTGAGTTACATGTTTGTCAATATCTTTACCCATGAATACAGTACGCCAACTACTTGTTACAACTCAACCGTTACTCTTACATTCATTTATATTTGTACTTTGAATCTAAATCAGGCTGGGAGCAAATCATAAGTGAAGATACTCACAGGTCTGGCAAATGTTTGGATCTCGTATACATCGACTCCTCATGGTGTTATAGCAAGTAAGGTTGGTTCTTCAGTTGAGACATCTGATCATGTCTTGATTTCATTAGTGAAGACTGAGCAGGCTGTCCCTGATGTATCATATTCATGCAAGATTTATATATAATCTAAAGCAGACTGGAATGGCATTTTAAGTGATATTTTGGACTAGAATTAGTCATAATTGTATAGTAGTATTGATCCTGGTGTTCCTTTGAATGAGAATCTAGTCAACATAATTGATAGGCGTATCCCTTCTCTTAGGCAAAGGACCGAGTGAAAGGTAAACCCAGGTACAAAGATGATTTTAGCTTTTTGATCTCATGAAATCAAAGTTTTTTTATGGACCTTGATGCTTATGGAAGTGTAGATCCAAATTGTATATTTCCTTTGTTTCTTTATAAAGACTGCAGATTTCTTGGCTTCAAAATTATATGCTATTTTGCGCAAGTCAGCAAGATAGGGAGGTTACTACATTATGTAAATGAGGTTGTGGTAGCTCAACTTGAGCTGATTACCACCCAATATCCATAACTCGCATATTATCCAAAGTTATTTAATGCCTTTTGGCAAAACGTCTTCATAGGTTTGCAGAAGGTAATCGTCTGTTCCCTATTTTGCAATTTGATTTTCTTTAAGGCCTTGGAGTATGTGATGCCATTCTTACAATCTACAATGCTGAACAGAAATCTCTTGGTTATGGTCAGGAAGGTCATATGATTGGCCTTGATTTTAGTGCTGCCTTTGACCGTGTTAATCATGAGGCCCTTGTTTTCAAACTGAAACTGTTGGGAGTGGGTGAGTCTTTTTTTTTAGCATCATTACTGAATTTCTAAGTGATAGATCGCTAGGAGTTATTGATGGGCACCACAGCAAGCATAGGAATGTGCTATCTGGTTTTCCTTAAGATAGTGTTTTTGGCCCTTTACTTTTCATACTGTATAAGCATGAAATGTGGTTAGCTTGGGAAACAAGCTTGTTGTATAAGCAGATGATGCTAGTGTACCAACCGTATGTCACACGATCGTACTTAGTTCATTTTGTGCTTGTATCTTCGCTCTCCCTTTGTAGTAAAAAGAACCTGAAAAAACATGTCTGTTTTTCTCAATGGTAACGTTGTTAATTTTGAACATGAAATTTCTTGTTGCCTTGAGATTTTGTATATAAAGGAGAGTGTTCAATAATAAACTCTCAGTTGCTTTCATCCAGTCTTTGAGTCACAACCTTTTCTCGGCCCGTCACATTGCTGGCCCTGAAGTGACTCGGCGCCCCCCCCCCTCCATCCTTCCCACCATTATTATGACACCGTCAATGCATACCTTCTGCAGCAGTACTCGCCGTTGCCAGCCGCCCATATAGCAACGCTTTTTCAGTTCTCTCAACAACCGTTGATGTACCAAAGGGCTTCGCTCACCCTCGGGAAAATGACCAGTATCACTCGCAGGCGGCTCTCTTCGTGAGGTGAACCTACTTCATGCCCTTTAGGTAAGCCGTTTACCCAAACCTGCACGCGCTGCCATACCCGATGTCGATAGTTTACCCATAAAGGACTTGATGACCAAAGGCGACGCCCTTAAGGATAGCCACTTCATGACCTTCAAAAACCTCCATTAACGGCTCCACTCGTGACGAAGAGGACACATATTCAACTTCAACCCAAGCTGATATGAATGCCGTAAGACACGCACGCCTATGGATGCCGTAGGACACACACGCCTATGGATGCCGTAGGACACACACGCCTATGAATGCCTTAGGCCTATGAATGCCGTAGGACATAAATGCCTACCCCGTGACGAGCCAGAACGGCAACAAAGCCACCCATCATCCACCACTCGGTCGCGCCCCAAACAACGACTTCTACAGCCAGTCATTGCCGCAAATCGGCGCAGTTTTTGCTACTAACACTCTAGATTCAGGGGGCCCTATTTAACATGTACAGTATGTAATTTTTAGAGAGGGAGCCATGCACCAACCATGTGTCACACAATCGTACATAGTTCATTTTGTGCTTGTATCTCCGCTCCCCCCTCGCACTAAAAAGAACCTGAAAAAACATGTCTATTTTTCTCAAAGGTAGCGTTGTTAATTTTGAACAGGAAATTTCTTGTTGCCTTGAGATTTTGTATATAAAGGAGAGTGTTCAATATTAAACCCTCAGTTGCTTTCATCCTGTCTTTGGGTCACAACCTTCACCAGGCTCGTCACCCGTCACACTAGTCTCTTTGCATCAATTACATCTCCTAAATGTAGATCTGGGGTTGCTCAATCCCATAATAGAGATTTACCTAAATTTTAGTGTACGGTGCAAATTAGAGGGCATGAAGTCGAATCCCCCCCCAAAAAAAAATTCTAGATATGATTGTAAGAAGGTCGAGGACAGTTGATCCTCAACATACGGATCTCATTACTGATAACGTTTTTTTAAATGTTTTTGACTTAAAATTTTTGGACTGATTCTCAACAACAAATTTATTTTGAGAAACGCATAAGGTCTGTCTTCTCTTCATTTGCACCAACAATTGGCTTATTTACAAAATTATAAGATGTTCGGTGATCAGTATATTCTGTAGAGGTGTTTTAAACCCTTTAATTCTACCCTGTTTCGAGTATTGTTATTCTGTCTGGTGTCCATCTGTTGATTCCAATCTTAATTTCTTGGGCATGAACATAAGGTCTATTATTTTTTTTTTATTCCTGATCTAGGTATTAATCTCTGGCACCATCGTTCCAATAGTTCGTTATGCAAGTTGCGTAAATTTGTCAAAAAACTATCTTCCCGGATAGTATCACCCTGTTCGTAATACTAGGTATGCAGTTAACTCTAATAGTCATGTCCTATCCATCATGAGGCTCAATACTACACACCATTATAAAAATTCTATTCCAACTACGACCAAGTTGTAGAGTGATCTTCCTAATAGGAGAGTTGAATCGGCAGAACTTCAAAAGTTCAAACTTGCAGCAAATGTTTTCATGTTGACCAGGCTGACATAAATCTCTTTTCATAGGCTATATATGAAAGATGTTTTAATGTTGTTACTGTTCCTAAAATATTTAATTTAAATCTATTCCTTTTTTTTTCTTAAAGTTTATTTTCTTTTCTTTATTCACTGGGCTATTTTTCCCTGTTGGAGCCTTTGGGCTTATAGCATTCTGTTTTTCTAACTAAGGTTATAGCTTAGCTAGTATTAATAATAATAATAATAATAATAATAATAATAATAATAATAATAATAATAATAATAATAATAGGAAGGGGGATAAACAATCATGTATGAAATTTCTTGCTACCTTCGTGCTTTTATTACAATGAAACACCAGTGATCCAGACAGCAATATTTTCCATGGCTTATTCTATTCTTATCAAACTGGTAGGTACCAAAACAACTTATCTAATACAACTCGAAATAATTCATACTTTACCATTCGCTTCAGTAATTCAGGAAAAGGGGAACTGGGAAAGATGGCTCAAGATGTAAATGTAGTAAACTATTTCGTCGATTTTAAAACAATAGTTTAAAAACCTGTCGATATCAGCAATATAATTTTTTTTATGACAGTCATTAGTAAAAAACATAAATAATATACTGAATACGAAATAAATTTATTAAACATAGGGAAATGATATAACACTACTGAATATTACTTTCAATCATCTATTAGAACAAATAATTTCACATTCTATTACATTATACTGAAGTTCTAATTCAGGAAGGATAAAAAGTGTTGGCAATAACATATATGTTACCAAAAGAAAATCGGTTTAATGAACTCATTCAACTAATATGATGAAATATTGTCTATGAGAGAGAGAGAGAGAGAGAGAGAGAGAGAGAGAGAGAGAGAGAGAGAGAGAGAGAGAGAGAGAGAGAGAGAGAGGGGAGGGGTATATTTACGCCATTCGTTATATGAGTAAGGAAATTTTGATTATTTCATTCATACGCAAGAATTAAAACATTCTCTCACTGCTAAAATCGAATGAAGGAGATCGAGAGGAACACCTAGATAAAAATATATGGGTGGATTGGGGGAGCTAGACCAAAATAAAAACATGTAACAGGAAAGTTATCCAAATTCTTACCATACGTTGTGGTATTTAGGATTCTGTTCATAATAAAGGAACGTCCATTCCGACAACTATATTGAAGAAAAATCATGGAAAACGTCCCCTTACTTTTGAATCAAAATGAACAAAATATATTACCACTAACTTTTCTACCCATATTCTTCCTCTTCTTTTAGTAACTTGCTTTTATTAAGAAACATCTTCCTCCATTATCATCAATTATTATTAGACCTGCCTCTGATAAAGATGATTTAATATGATTCAAATTACAGTTTGGATTATTACGGATAAATTTTTGGATTTTATGAATAATAAAGGAATTTAGCAATTCTCGCTTCACAGATTTTGCACATAATCCTATTTTGGTCAGTGATATATAACAAGACAATATTCTCGTTAGTGTCATTATCATCCTTATCATTACAGTTATTAACATCTTTACTGCTACTATCTTTATCTTATTTTACGTTGCCTTCTAATAATAGTATTATTCTTAGTATTTCCTTAAATAAGAAAACAAGGTTAATTTCTTCATCTAATTTCCCAAGAACAAAAAATATGAATTTAAACCTCACAATTCAAACCAAATTATTAATTAAGGCGAAAAGAAATTTCTATGATATTCAGAAAAAAAAAAAAAAAAAAAAAAACTACCAACAAAAAATTTAGGAAATGTTTAGCTCCGAGTTTCAAGGTTTTCATTTTAATATTGACATCGCAATGGACGGACACTCCTTTGTTTTTCGGCAACATTCATTTCCCAAGGAGGTTCTTATCACCGTAATGCGAAAGATGGTTATCCAAGTAAAAGCTTTGTTGGGAATTTTTTCATTCTTAAACTTAATACCACTTTTGAAATTGATATCAGATTATAATTCAAAGATCAATTCCTTTTACATTTAAACTAATGATCAGCACTTAGCGTGAGAGATTCACAGCTCCTCTTTGTGAATGTGTCAAAGACAATACTTTCCCCTTCCGGTTTTTGTTTGTTAATTTCTGAAACCACAAAACGATACTGTGCAACATTCTCTCAATCCCTACCCTCTCTCCCCATCTTGAAACATGTTTGAAACAGTAATTTTAAATCTTTCCTTGGTAGAAGTATTGCGCTAGAAAATCTATAACTTTTTCGTGATAACACAACTTCTTAGCAAAAACAAGAACAACAACAAAAACAGCAGCTGCAACTACAACAAACATAGCAATGATAGTGATAATAACATTTAAACTCTAGCAAGTAACTTATCTCTTGAATAAATTTCTATCCATGTACATTTGATTTATATATTCTCTATATCCCTTACCGACAATTTCATCCTACTTTGCTTCACTGAAGGTAAACTATTCATAGGTCACAAGTCACAAAATAAAATATTACAAAGTTTTGATTGTACATATCTAAATATCAGAATGAATGCTGTCAAAATAGATTTCACACACTTTTCTTTACCAATTGTGTATTTCAACTTGATAACCCCATTATTCAATATACAAAGAAACATTTGTTTTTCTTTTTTTACGGAAGTTAGGGAATAAAAAGAAAGTTATTTTTCTATATTTGTCCTCTTAAAAAAGATCTATTGTAAATCGTAAAATTTTACTCCTCGTCATAAATGGAATCCAATTGTGATATGTTTAGCATATGAAAAAGATGTAACAATAAAGATCATGCCTACCTAGAATAATATTAGTATTTCTGATTGTGAATTATAAGCAAAATCAATCATATAATCGTCAGCATTAATTTGCAAACCTAAAGTAATGATAGCATTGTGCTTCTCCATAAATTTCCCTTCTGCTAATATGAAAAAAATTTCATTATTCAGGTTTTATAAACTTCGTATTTCTCATACAAAATAAAATATTGAAACATTATTACCAAATGTGAAGAGAATTATCCTGAAGGCGATCTGGAATTTCAATGTTATTCGTCTTTAAACAGTAAGGTTCGTGAAGTGATTTGAATAAGTATTTTAACTATTTCTCAGACAACAATCGCCCAAATACATTATTGGTGCATCCCTTTGGTAGCAAAGTCAATCGGAGATTTCTGGGAAAGTGTCTTAGGGGATCGCCGAAGGTTTTACAGTATACTCTGCTTTGCTGCTTGAGCGAGTCATGCCCTTGTAGCTAAAGGGGTAAAAAAGGTAGAGCGAACGGTGGGCGAAAATGGCAGTGTGAAGCCGTCGCTCCGGGGTCACTAATGTGGCAAACAACGGTCTTAGGTGCTAATAGAATAAATTCAAAGAATCTGAAACCTGCAATGGTAAGCATAAACAGGTTTTTCTATTATCATGCAATGGCAAGCTTAAACAGGATTTTCTACTATCACTGCGGAAGAGAGCGAGATATAAAATAAGCAATAGCATTACAGTGTATGAGTGTTTTTGAAACGTGTGGTACATCCTAGTGTTCCATTTCGTATCCCCTCAGGTGTCTTATTATTTTTATTGGCATATATATCGTATAACATAGTATAGAAATCCTCTGCAATGTTTATCACTCCATCTCTTTTGTTGATAATAATTCCATTTTCATCCTTTAATGAAAAAATCTGTTCATCTACTTTTCATTAACTTTACTCCTCTTTCTTTCTTTAGTGTTTCCTCAAATTTTGGCTTATTGTATTATGTTTATTGTTTTAGTTCTGTTAGCTATTACACTTCTCTTGATGTTTTCACGCATTTCCAATCTTTTCTTTATTAGGTTTTAGGTGTTTGCCGATAGTTTTCTATGCTAAGGAACTTTTCCACCTACATTTCATGCTGATTACAATAAAGAAAATTTTAAACCATTATTCATTTCTTTTTACTTGCTTCCATTTCATCTTGTAGCTGAGAATACTTATATTGTATTGCTAAATTAAACTCAAAGATATTTCTCTTACTACAGAAGTGTTTTATTCCTTTCATAAGAGCACCTCATCTCTTTCTTTCATTAGATCTAGACTAATTTTACTTCTCACTATTCTAAGATTGTTTGATTTTATCTAGTGTAACATTGTTACATCTTTAACTAAAGTAACTTTTTCACAATGATAAGAATGTCCTATCAACTGCTGCTGCTCTCCTTTTCCCATGCTATATGCCCCTCTCCTTCTCTTCAATGATGCCAGTGACGTTGCTATTGGTGCAGTACTCAAGCAGGCGGTCAATAACTCGCCCCACCCATTAGCCTTCTTCAGTAGAAAACTGTCCATGGTGAAATCTGGTTAGTCTACCTTCGAACTCGTATTGCTGGCAGTGCTTTTGGCTACCTATCACATTCACCACTTCTTAGAAGGTATGCCCTTCGTCATTCGCACTGACCTCTGATACACACTTGACCATTATACGCCTGGGCCACCCGACAAAGCCGACATCTCTCTACCGTGGCTCAATACAACTGCACCTTTCAGCAAGTCACTGGGAAAATGAAACCGGTAGCCGATGGCCTATGAAGAAACACAATAGCCACCATTCACCTGGGTCTGGATTAAGATACCTTGGCAGAAATCCAATGAAAACATTGACAGTACCAAGCATGTAGGACATCCTGCATATCCCTTCATGGGGATGACGTCTCCCTTAATGACTCCAACACCGCCCTCTTCTGTGACATCAGTACCGGTAAGACACAATTAAATATACCTAGGTCTATATGCCGACAGGTGTTTGATTTCATACATGGCCTCTCACATCCTTCACGCTGATCTACTGTCCAGCTACTGAAGACGAGGTTCATTAGGCACGGCATTACTAAGTATGCTAAGGATTGGGTCCACGCCTGCACCTCATGCCTAAATTCAAAATTACATCAACACACAGATTCAAGAGTGGGTACCTTTTTTCAACCTCAGCATCACCTTTACCACATTCACCTCCACATTGTAGATACCCTACCCACACCCCAAGGACACAGGTACATGTTTACTGTCATTGACCGCTCCACTCATTGGCAGGAAGCTATTTTCATGCAAACTACAACGTCTGCCTCATGTACAGCTGCCTTACTCTCAGGGTGGATAGCGAGATTTTGGTATCCCTGAGCATATTACTTCTGACAGGGGTACCACATTCACCTTTCAATTGTAGACATCATTAGCAAGTCTCTTAGCACATTACTTTTGACAGGGGTACCATTTTCACCTCTCAATTTTGAACATCATTACCAAGTTTCCTGGGTGTCACCGTAAATCAGACAACCGCCTACAACACTGTAGCTAACGAAATAGTTGAACTTTCTCATTACACCCTAAATGCAGCTTTGAGGTCATGTTGCAATAACTCCACCTCAGCTTCCTTAGATCCTCTTTGGATTAAGGACCACTGCTAAGGACGCCCTGGATGTCTCAAATGCTGAAATGGTTTATGGCAAGCTGTTGGTTGTCCCAGGTAATTTTTTTCCGTCTACAACCTCCTTTTGACAATCTACAGCACCTACATCATATTGTGGCAAAAATTTATTCCCTGCTGCCAGAATTACAAGCCGCCAGTGAAGGCTTTCTTAATTAACATTTGTGGCAAAGAAGACTGGGTCTCCATTTTTCACCTAAAACCTGTTATCTCTTGCAAGATGACCCGTCAACAGTTCGCCTTTGTCTTCTTAGGGGGAGGGGATGAGCCATGTACCACCCATGTTTAATATACGCTTATAGACTAATGCTATTGCTTTTTTTTTATCTCTTGCTCTCTCCTGCACTGATAATTAAAAAACCTGTTTAAGCCTGCCATCGCATGTTTCAGATTGTTTGAATTTTCTGGACATTGATGTTCACAACTACTTGTATATACACTCGTAAAGAAAGCAGTATAATTCATGAAAAGAGGTAACACAGCATAGAATTTAAACTCCCTGAACTTTGCACAGAATGTCTACAAGAATGCTCTATACTTGCAGCTTGGAAAAACTATCATTATACTAATTCCCAAAAAAGGGAGACACAGAAAACTTGAAAAATTAATGCCCAAATAGTTAACTGTCAGTAATATACAAAATATTTACCAAGATTATATTAGACTGAAAA
>NC_090729.1:153650168-153672668 GCF_036898095.1 Palaemon carinicauda
GCAAAATACAAATTGTGACAAGCCAAGAGTAGCTTGTGAGCCAAATCTGAGATGAATGCAACTGGGTACTTTATAATAAACACATCGAGTATATATGCACACTAGGTCCCGTCAAAAAGGTCACAAAATACAAGCATGCTATTTCTTGTCCAACCGGCAACCGATTCTCTTAACAGTTGACTATGAATTAAGGGAGGGAAGAGCAAAGATAGAAGGGTAACATATACAAAAAAGAGAATTGTCATTACTATGAACGATCGTGTGCCTAAAAATGACATACATGTTAAATAGGGCACCCTGATCTAGAGAGGCATACTGTAGGCGGGTCATCTGGCCGGAGATAAGCAGGTTTTAGACGATCATTGGAGACCCAGTCTTCTTTGCCTCGAATATTTAGTAAGAATGTTTTTGGATTGCGTCGGATCACAAGCAAAGGGGCCATGTAAGGGAGCGTTAGCGGTGGCTTGCCAGTGTCGTTGCGTAGGAAGACATGCATTCCAGAGTGCAAGTCTGTTGGTATATGATGCTTCGCTGGGGGCTTGCAAGTCTGGTGGCATGGAGTAAATTTTCCCACGATGTAAGGTATGCGCTGGAGATCGTCGGAAGAGTTTGCAGAAGGAAAAAATGCGGCAGGGACGAACAACGTGTCGCCATAAACTATTTAAGCTGCTGAGACGTCCAAGGCGTCTTTAGGAGTAGTCCTTAGTCCGAAGAGGACCCAGGGAAGCAAAGTAAACCACTTGGAGTCCTTGCAGCGGGACATCAAAGCTGCTTTGAGGGTGCGATGTTTACGTTCAACCATTCCATTGGCAGCGGGGTTGTAGGCAGATGTCTGACGTAGGGTGATGCCCAGGAGATTCGCTAACGATATCCACAATTGAAAGGTGAAAGTGGTACTCCTGTCAGAAGTAATATGCTCAAGGATATCAAATCTTGCTATCTATCCCGAGAGTAAGGCAGATGTACACGAGGTGGACGTTTCAGTTTCCATATGAATGGCTTCAGGCCAACAAGTGGAGTGGTCGATGATGGCAAACAGGTAACGATGTCCTTGTGATGTGGGTAGGGGGCCTAAAACGTCGACGTGAATGTGAGCAAAACGACGATGAGGTTGAGGAAAGGTGCCCACTCCTGAATCCGTGTGTTGATGTACTATGAAAGTTTGGCAAGAAGTACAGGCGTAGACCCAATCCTTATTATTCTTAGTAATGCCATGCCAGGTGAAATTCGTCTTCAGCAGCTGTACAGTAGAATGGCGCGAGGGACGTGAAAGGCTGGGAATGAAATCAAACACCAGTCAGCGCATGGGAGCAGGAATCCATGGTCGCGGGGTACTAGTACTGACATCACAGAGGAGGGTGGTGTTGTAGTCGTCGAGGGGGACGTCTTCCCAATGGAGGGATGTGCAGGATGTCCTACATGCTTGATACTCTGGATCCTGTCGTTGGGCTACAGCCAAGGCGTTGTAATCCAATCCCAGTTGAAAGGAGACCAATGCGTTTCTTGACAGGGCATCGGAAACAAGATTCATTTTCCCAGGGACATCTTGAAGGGTGCAATTGTATTCAGCCAAGGCGGAGATATGTCAGCGTTGACGGGGGAACCAGGCGTCAGACTATCGAGTGAGGGCATGCACCAGAGGCCTGTGGTCTGTGCAAATGACGAAGGGCGTACCTTCTAAGAAATGGCAAAACTGACGGACAGCCAAGAGCACCGCCAGCAATTCGCGATCGAAGGTAGAATAACTCGATTCTGCCTTGGACAGTTTTCTGCTGCAAAATGTATGTTTTGATGGGGTCATACACTATTGGAGTGTCTCCTTGATCACAAAGTCGGTCAGAGATTTTTGGGAAGGTGTCCTCGGGTATCGCCACGAAAGCATAATCTGCTTTGGTGGTTGTCACACCCTTGATGCGGAACTGGACTTCTGTGCGCTGAAACCAAGCAAGCCCCTCTCCGCTAGCAAACGACAAAAGTTTGAATGGGGCGGCGCCAAGTTCCGTGGAGTCAGCCATAGTAACAGTGAGGACGGGAAGAGAGACTCACTCCGGGGTTACCAATCTGACGAGTCAAGAGTAGGTTGTGAGCCAAACACAAGATGAATGCAACAGAGTACTTTATTAGACACATCAAGTATATATACACACTAGGTCCCGGCAAGAAGGTCACAAAATACAAACATGGTTCTGTTAACAGTTAATAATGAAAAAGGCAGACAGGTTTATACAAGTTGCTGTCAGTGCGAGGGGAGAGCGAAGATACAAAGGATATTATATACAAAAAGGAGAAATGTCGTTACTATGTACGATCGTGTGACACACGGGTGGTACAAGATCTATGATTTTACACATACTAGTGTTGCTCGCATATTGAAGCCATTCTATTCCAATATCTCCTTTAGCTCTTCATTGATCTAGCTCCTCCTCCTCCTTCCTGGCAACTGCAAATTTTACTTTTCTGGGTTCAAGCCATGTCGTCCTGATGGAAGGTTCCTTCAGTAGCTTCCTAAGGGTATATATGACTACAGTAGATATTCCCAGATAATTAAACTAAAGGTTTCACAGAATTCTAACTTCTGGCGCGAGTATGCATAAGGTTTCCCTTTAGGATATCGTATAACAACAGGGGACGTATGCTTTACACTCCACATAGCTATCTGCACCCCACATAGCGTTTACGCTTCGAGGAGGAATCGTGGCAAGTTATGGGACGAGCCGTTACAAAGTTCTCCTCCTCCGTTACTGTTTTGGTACTCAGCGACGTCAACAGCCGGCCGCCATGTTGCCCACCATATTGGATGACACCACCGGAGCGTGCCATCACCATTCCTTCTTACATAGCGTAAATGACCAGGTGCTTTTTCCCAGTTGTTCACTAAGTAATTCATCATGTCACAATCTTCTGCCTCACCTTCTTCTGGAATGTTGAGTACCATATTCTTGTAATATATAAATAAGCTTCAGCCGTAAAGTAACGAGTTTTTATCTTAAAATACAGTGTTTTGTGGCGGAGCTGTGCCTTAACCGGAGACGTCTTGTCGGATGCGGTTATTCGCCTCGCATGCTTTATGTAGTTAGCCAGAACAACCCTTCCCGGTCTTATAACTAATTATCAGCATTATTATTTAGGTTTCATTGCTAGGAATTACTTATATTATGCCTATAGTATCCTTTTTCGGCGAGCATAGGTAGCAAATCGTAGGCTAGGGTTCTAGCCTAGCCCCTAGACTTGA
Organism: Palaemon carinicauda; assembly: GCF_036898095.1. Taxonomy (NCBI): domain Eukaryota; kingdom Metazoa; phylum Arthropoda; class Malacostraca; order Decapoda; family Palaemonidae; genus Palaemon; species Palaemon carinicauda. The sequence continues at coordinate 153,653,401 of NC_090729.1, forward strand.
TAGCCTGGGTGGTTTTTGTTTACTATCATGCATGATATAATAAGTGTTCCTAGTTTTAATTTATGAAATGGATATTTTCTGCATTTATACATATAAGATTCAGTGATTGCACATATGTTTTCGCCTTCGAGAAGTATACTAAGGGTTTCGGTGATCTTGGTAGTCGACTCCCTTGCCCCTCACCTAACGTAGGGCCGTGTATACTTCCTATCCTACCCAGTTACCTTACATAAGGTATCTCCTCCCTCTGAGGTAGCCTAGAATACATCCTAGCCCTCCTTACCTCGAATCGTGTTCGAGTAAGGTTAAGCTAGGATTTTCTTTCCCCACTCCTAGCCATAGCACATGAGCTTTGAATTTGGGACAGAACCTCAGAGTACCTGTCGTTCACCCCCAGCTCCCCCTCTAGGTGAATGAACTCTCCTTTTGGGGCCTTGCTGGTTGGCAAATGTGGTAGGGCTCTGCCTTTCCCCCTAGTCCACACTTGGTAGGGCTTCGACCCTTTCCTCCCTGTGGCCTAGCGACCTGTCCTTCACCTGCCTTCCCTGGTTCGGGACTCCCTTCCATACCCTAGGTTAGGCAGGCCAGGGGATTCTGTTTCTTTATAGTTTAGGACAGTACACTAGTGCTGCACCTTCTCTGAACTAACCTACCCTAGGCTGGAGAATGAAGTCTCATACACCTGGGATATGGCTGGTTCCAGAACAGAACCCCCCGCCCCCTTGGGGCGTTGGTGAAGGCTACGCTTTCCCCCATGCTCCTCCTCAGGACCCTTGCCCCTACCCCCTCTGTCCTTTTGTGTTGGCCTAGCCATCACACCCCTGTCTGCCGTCCTACAACTCCATCGTGTGCCGACGGGTTGTGGGTTCGGCTTGGTCCCTTCGTGGGTGATTCCGTGCTGCTTCGCTTCCCGCATATAGTCAAACTATGGGATAGCCTAAGTGATCAATCTGCTGGCGTGGGACCTCCCTATCTTAGAGTGTTCTCCGGTCTTCCCTTGGGCCACCACCCGCATATTATATTATTTCAGTGGACTGTCAGGCCGGCAGCAACTATTGTATAGCTATATATGATAGCCGGTATGTGTATGGTACAGTGCTTACCCTAGACAAAAATCTATGATGTATAGTTATGCAATAAAAATATTTCTAGCATACTCTGTGCATCCATGCGCAGTCCCTTGCCGGGACCCACCTGATTAGGGAGGGGTTACTTATCCTGCCCTTTTCTTGTCCTAAACTGAATGAACTCAGTTTCCCCCCTTCTCACCATGACTAATTCTCCATAGGAAGCCTAAGCTGTGCTTAATCCATTGTGGATATCTCTTCCATCTCTTAGGCTCTTTAGGAGCCCCTAGAATTAGTCTCGGTGTGAGGTCACGGCAATTGGCTGGGGGGGATGTATATGTATGTGTCTTTCCTGCTTCTTTTCCAGCTTACTATCGTAAGCTTACACAAGAAAAGGAATCTTAAATTAAGGTAAATAACTTTAATGCTAATCTAAGATTACTTTAAGTCTTTACTTTAAGTCATTGTATATGACTTCCAGAGACTCATTTCCCCTTTCTTTTACAGGAGGAGTATGTCCGGTGTGAGAGCGAGTTCTGCAACGTTCGGCGTCCGAACTTCTACGGCCACCTGGCGTGCCAAACCCACTTCAGATGTTCTATCACCAAAGGGACTCTTCGGTATTGGGACCCGCAGGTCTGCACTGTCTGTAAGGAGCTGCTCCACGAAGCGTTCGAGGACCCTCCATCTGCGGAGGCCAGGGACGTTGCCTGAGAGAAACTGCGCAAATGGTGCGTGGTTTCCAGAAGAACGCCACGGGGCCCTATCTCCCGAGTGAGAAGATGAGAGCTTTGCTCTTCCCAAAGGCATCTGCGGATGCTGTCATCCCAAAGGCCGACATCCCCTGTGTCCAGCTGACGGTGGAACCTGACGTTTCGGTATTGGGACCCGCAGGTCTGCACTGTCTGTAAGGAGCTGCTCCACGAAGCGTTCGAGGACCCTCCATCTGCGGAGGCCAGGGACGTTGCCTGAGAGAAACTGCGCAAATGGTGCGTGGTTTCCAGAAGAACGCCACGGGGCCCTATCTCCCGAGTGAGAAGATGAGAGCTTTGCTCTTCCCAAAGGCATCTGCGGATGCTGTCATCCCAAAGGCCGACATCCCCTGTGTCCAGCTGACGGTGGAACCTGACGTTTCTGACGCACTGCAAAATCTTCCATCTTGACGAGGTGGAACAGATGTCGCAGGTATCAGACACCATCAAAAGGACCCTGATGGCCGAAGGTCAAGAAGAGGAGGAGCAGGTGGAGGTTCCGGACTCCGAGGGTGAGGTCGCCCGCACCCCCTCTATCACTTCCGTTGCCGTAGCAGAACCCGTCCCCTCTACTTCGTCGACGCCTACTCCTATTCCGTCGCTTCTGGAGAACCAGGACAGTATCCAGGCCCTAGTGGCCCTCTTGGATTAGAGGTACTAAAGAGGACAGGAAGACCTCAAGAGGGAGATTCTCCATCTGTCGAAACAGTCGATCAGGAAGATCAACATCAAGGATCTTCCCCCTTGCTCAGTAACCAACCCCTGAAGGCATGCCAATCACTAGTGGATGAATCTACATCAATTACAAGCTAAGTGCTGTCCTCCTTGAAGAGGTGGAGTTTTGGCCTAGTTTTGAAGCGTACCAGGACTGTTACATCCGTCTCAAGTCCGAGCCAGTTTCCAAGGAGGAAACCGAGCCTAAGGAGGTCATAGTCTTTGACCATGGTAAGGCTCAATCTCTTTTGGCTGGAAACCTTAAGAGCAAGGGCTACACCAACTCCAAGAAACTTATCAAGAAACATCCTTCTTTTCTTGCTCCTGTCACCATGGTCTTCCCCTTTGCTGAGAAGTCCTTGCTGGCAGTGTTGAAAGTGGTGGAGGAAGGGAAACCTTGCCCTACATTGGAGGAATGTAGGCCCCGCTCCCTCACCCTACCCCCTGACGACAAGAACTGGAAAGATATCCAGTTAACTTTCTTTGTAGGAAAGTTGGAGGCTGACGTAGTAGGACGTCAGTTTAACGAGAACCTCAGTAAGCTCTCCGAATACCTTCTGCGTCGGGAGATGGATACGAAAGAGAGACCGGCTGCCTCCCTTTCTCTCCAAGTGCAATTGGAAACAATGGCCGGGGACACTCGGACCCCAGATACGTATATAGTCTAAGCTAAGACCCATCTCGCTACCCTGACGAAAGACTTTTACTGCTTCATCAGGGCTCGGCGAACCTGCAGGGAATTAATTTTCACGGATGCTACCGTCAAACACGAACCCCAGTAACAGATCTCCTCCAACATTTGAGGGGAAAAAGTCTCTTCCCCGATAGTAGACAGAGCCGCCACCGAGAATCAAAACCTTCTCAACAAGTGGGGCATGTCAAGAAAGAGGAAATCTTCTCAGGATGAGGGCTCCCAGCCTAAGAAGAAATCTCACAAGCCTAGACCTCAGCAGCGACAGGCTAAGTGCCAGTTTCTGGCACCCGCTACTCCACAGTTGGTGGCTCAGCCCCAACAGACCTTTCAGTTGGTCCCTCAGCCAGTGGTGGCCAGGTCACCAGTTTTTACCCCTGCCTATGAAAGGCAATCCACTACCTTTCGTCCCAAAGGCAGAGGCTCTGGCAGAGGCATCTCTCGACGCCCTTCCAGAGGGAGAGGAGGGAGGGGAGCAGGCAGCCGAGGTGGCAAACCCTCGTGAGACCAGAAGCAATGAAATGCTTCCAGTGGGAGGAAGACTTCGCCTCTTCCAGGATCGTTGGACCTTCGATCCTTGGGCTCACAGCATCATCAAGAACGGACTAGGGTGGAGCTGGGTTTCACCACCTCCAACCTTCCATCAATTATTCCAACACTCCACCCCCGTCCTGGGAGAATACGTCCAAGAACTCTTGAACAAGAAGGTGATCAAGAGGGTGAAGTCCAGCAGGTTCCAGGGAAGACTGTTTGGTGTTCCCAAGAAGGACTCTGACAAACTCTGAGTCATTCTCGACTTATACCCTCTCAACAGGTTCATCGTGAACAACAAATTCAAGATGCTAACTCTTTAGCACATCAGAGCCCTACTGCCCCAAAAGTCATTCACAGTCTCGATAGACTTGGCGGACACCTAATGGCACATTCCAATGAATCGCCAGGCCTCCTCCTACCCAGGATTCAGGCTTCAAAGAAGGCAATACACCTTCAGAGCCATGCCCTTCGGACTCAACATAGTTCCAAGGATCTTCACAAAGCTCGTAGACACGATCGTCCAACAGCTACACCTTCAAGGCGTCCAGGTGATGGCTTACATGGACGATTGGCTGGTATGGGCCACATCCTCAGAAGAATGCTTGCAATCTTCAAGAGAAGTGACTCAATTCCTGGAACATCAGGGTTTCAAAATCAACACCAAGAAGTCTCGAATTTCTCCAGCTCAGAAGTTTCAATGGCTAGGAATCCATTAGATCCTTTAGTCACACCATCTTTCCATCCCTCCGAAGAAAAGGGAGGACATAGCGGGATCTCTCAAGAGACTCCTAAAATCCAAACAGATTTCAAGACGTCAACAGGAGCAGGTGCTCGCATCCCTTCAGTTCGCTTCAGTTACAGACTCAGTGCTACGAGCACAGCTAAAGGATGCTTCGGGAGTCTGGAGAAGATACGCACCCATCGCTCGAAGAGATCTCAAGAGACCTCTGCCAACCAGGCTTTGCTCACTCTTAAAGCCATGGTCGGAGGCAAAGAACCTGAAGAGATCAGTTCCACATGGATGCATCGCTAGAAGGAAGAGGGGGGGGGGGGGGTCCACTCCCCTCAACGACAAGTTCAAGGAACATGGTCTCCCCTATTCAGGACATTCCACATCAACTTCTTGGAGGCTATGGCGGTCCTTCTCTCTCTGAAGAGGCTGTCTCCTCGACCCTCGTCCCACATCCATCTAACCCTGGACATCGCCGTCGTAGTAAGATGTTTCAATCGTCCGGGCTCAAGATCGCTCCAACTCAATCAAGTGTTTCTGCCCATCTTCCGCCTTGCGGAAAAGAAGAGATGGCACCTCTCAGCAGTTCACCTTCAAGGATTCCGCAACGTGACGGCGGATCCTCTATCAAGGACAACCCCGATAAAGTTAGAATGGTCCCTAGATGCAGACTCATTCTCCTTCATCTCTCGCCAAGTCCCGGAACTGCAGATCGACCTCTTCGCGAAGAGCGACAACAAACAACTTCCTCATTACGTGGCCCGTTACGAGGACCCCAAAGCGGAAGCAGCAGACGCATGACCCTGGATTGGAAAAGATGGTCCAAGATTTACCTGTTCCCTCCACCCAACCTTCTGCTGAAAGTCCTAACCAAGCTGAGCCTTTCAAGACACAGCAGCCTTAGTGGCACCCAAGTGGCCACGGAGCAACTGGTTCCCCCTAATCCTGGAGTTACAACCCAAGATAATTCCCCTGCCGGACCCAGTTCTATCCCAACAAGTTCAGAGGTCTACTGTCTTCGCTTCATCAAGGAAAACCAGAGACCTACAGCTCATGATTTTCTCTCCCTAGCCGTTAAAAAGAGGTTTGGGATCTCGAAGAAAAGTTTGGATTTCCTAGAGGAATCCTACATAAATCTCTATAGATTTTTGTCTGTCCTTCTTTATTCACCTTCATGGACAGGGCTTGGCAGCCAACACGATTACTACCTGCAAATCGGCCTTGGCAAGACCACTACTCTATGCCTTCTAGATCGACCTGTCCGATGACATCTTTAACAAGCTGCCTAAGGCATGTGCTAGACTCCGTCCTGCACCTCCTCCGAGACCTATCTCCTGGTCTCTCGACAAGGTGCTCCAATTCGCCTGAAGTCTGGACAACAAGTCTTGCCCTCTGAAAGATTTGACTCAAAAAGTGATTATTCTTTTTGCTCTCGCCTCGGGAGCCCGAGTCAGTGAGATTGTGGCTTTATCAAGAGAAGAGGGCCAAATACAGTTTGCTGACACAGGCGAACTTACCCTCTTTCCTGACCAAACGTTTCTCACCAAGAACGAGCTTCCCCCTGGAGAATCTGCCCTCTGAAGGAAGATGTCTTTCTATGCCCAGTAGAGAGTCTAAAGGTCTATCTTTGAAGAACTTCAGACTTTGGCGGAGGACACCTCTTTGAAGGAAATACATCAGGGTCTGATTTGTCACTCAAACAACTAAGGGCGAAGATCAATTACTTTATTCGCAGAGCGGATCCTGACAGTACACTCACAGGTCATGATCCCAGGAAAGTCGCCTCTTTCCTGAATTTCTTCCAGACAATGGACTTCGAGAGTCTTTGTTCCTTCACGGGCTGGAAACTTTCGAAAGTGTTTTTCAAACACTGCGCTAAGCATGTACAAGAGTTGTGACGCCATGTGGTGACAGCAGGCAGTGTGCTAAAACCTGCTGCTTAATGCTGCGTAGAACAGTGAGTTATTCGGGACTCTAACCCCATGGGTGCCTGTGTTGACCACAGTGCGAAACATAGTGAATTTAAGTGCCACCTAGTGACTCTAAAGACCGTTCTTCTACAAGGTGAAGTAACATAGACTGTAACACGTGTGCCATATGTTTTAACATGAAGTGTATATAAGACTTTCTAGAAAGACTTTATAGTTCCTCTGAAACTTATGTGTGCTATGGCAAGTTTTTTCGATTTCAGATTCCACACCCACTTCTATGATGTCTTTAGTCTATGTTTTTAATTGCATTGATTATTGTAAAAAAATTTACCTATTTCATGCTAATCCTGTTTTATTGAATAAAAGAGTATTAGGTTACCCTGTGCATCTCATTTCACCCTCTCTTTCTCATGAAATAAAATTACTGTTACAGACTTTATTACCCTTTGTTTTGATACTTTATGAACTATGTTATAAACTCGTTCTCTTGATGCATGTTCATCTAGATTAAGGTAACTTGTTCCAACACGAGTATACTTACCTTCTCTATCTGGCCCTGGGACTTCCCTGCCAGGGGAGCAGGAAGCAGTAACATGGTATATGCTTATCTGAGGTGGCATGTGACGGATATGCCACAGGTCACTGTGGTCATCAGACCAAAGGAATATTATATAGAAATCGAAAGGCACCGCAAAAAAGAGGAAAAATCCACGCTACATTAATTCTCTGGTACACTTCCATCAGGACGACATGGCTTGAGCCCAAAAATCTGATTTTGAGCGAAGCATAAAATCTATTTTTGGGTGAGTTAGCCATGTCGTCCTGATGGACCCGTCCTTATTCTCTATTCGGCCTTGACAGACCCCTACCAATCTTATTGTATCATGGTGGCTGGCATAAACGCTGAAAGAAATGACGATGGCGCGCTCCTGCGGCGTCATCCAAGATGGCGGCCAACATGGCGGCCGGATGTTGACGCGCCGAGTACCAAAACAGTAACGGAGGAGGAGAACTTTGTAACGGCTCCTCCCATAACTTGCCACGATTCCATGGGTTGCGGATAGCTATGTGCCGTGTCAAGCATACGTCCCCTGTTGTTATACGATATCCTAAAGGGAAACCTTATGGGTACTCGCTCCAGAAGATAGAATTCTGTGAAACCTTTAGTTTAATTCTCTGGGAATATCTACTGTAGTCATATATACCCTTAGGAAGCTACTGAAGGAACCTTCCATCAGAACAACATGGCTATCTCACCCAAAAATAGATTTTTCGCTTCGCTCAAAATCCGTTTTTTCCCCAGCACATCGTCCTTCATTATCTTCACGTAACCCAAGTTGTAAAACACTGTCCGTTCCTGATTTTAATGACATGCACACCTCTTAGTATTACAAGCCTACTCGCCCCACATAGCATAAGTGAGCTGAATGATTTCAGAATTTTTTTATCATCTAGTATGTAACATTTAAACTTTACTGTACTTTCAATTAAAAAATGTTGGCTGAGTAATTATTTCGCACAGTTCAACCTAGATTTCCGTAGACTCTAATTATCCATCAAGTCTTTGTCTCCCCGGGCAACGCTCTCTAATTTCCATGAGCCATTCTGCGAATCATATTGTCCTTAACTCTTCTATCACCATTTGTATCAGCTTCTAAGTAAGTAAACAACATCAAAGCTATAGTTAATTACTAATTTTGGTATTTTCTCTTTTGCATTTTCGCTTTGATATTCCGAACCAGTTTAGATATCGGCAAACATTAGTCATTCCCCATATAATTTGAGACCCCTTTTCGTATCTAACAACTTTACAACTACTAACTTTCTTGGACCTAGAGTAACATTCCGCCCTTAGGGATATTAAAGGTTTACAAACATACAACACAACTTACCCTTTGTTCGTTGTTTATTTCTATTTACATCGAACTGGTAATTCCTTCCTTTAACACTCTAATTTACTATGCATTTCCATTACAAGAGCGTTTAAATCCTATAAATAATTCAACTTCTGAACTGTACATCCTTACCATAAATTGTCTTTATATATTCCATTGTGAGCTTTTCTAAGGATGTATCTCATACAGTAATCCTTTTATTATTATTATTATTATTATTATTATTATTATTATTATTATTATTATTATTATTATTATTAATAATAATAATAATAATAATAATAATAATAATAATGATAATAATAATTTTTATCTTTATTATTATCAGTATTATATCATTATTATTATAATGATGATGATGATGATGATAATTATCATTATTAATATTATTACTTGCTAAGCTGCAACCCTAGTTGGAAAACCCGGATGCTATAAGGCCAAGGGCTACAAAAGGGAAAATAGCCCAGTCATCTTCTTTGTCTACATCTCTTCCCACTTCTATGTGGGCTCGATGTTTCTGGTTAGCTTTCCCCATCTACCTCTGTCCCACACTTCATCACCGGTTAATCCCTTTGATCGAAGGTCATCCTTGATACAGTCCATCCACCTTCGCTTTGGTCTCCCTCTCCTTCTCGTTCCCTGTACCTCCATTTCCATCACTCTCCTCCCAACATACTGTTCATCTCTTCTCATGACATGACCATACCACCTCAGTCTACTTTCTTGGATCTTATCTGATAGTTTTCTAACTCCTGTAGTACCCCTAATTACTTCATTCCGTATATTATCTCTTCTTGTCACCCCACACATCCACCTCAACATTCTCATCTCTGCCGCACCCATCTTCTTCTCTTCTGTCTTCTTTATCACCCACGTCTCCGCTCCATACATCATTGCCGGAAGAAAATAAGGAAAGCTACAATAATAATAACATTAAAATACATCTTTCATATATAAACTATAAAAACTTGAAAATAACAAGAGAATAAAAACTTCAAAATAACAAGCGAAAGAGAAACAAGACAGAATAGTGTGTTCGAGTGTATCCTCAAGTAAGAGATCTCTAACCCAACACAGTGGAAGAACATGGTAAACACGCTATGGCACTACCTAAGACTAGAGAACAATGGTTTGATTTTGGAGTGTCCTTCTCAAGTAGCCCCTAAAAATTACAGTGCAGTAGTTAACCTCATGAGAAAAGAAGAAGTGTTTGGTAATTTCAGTGTCGTTAAGTTTATGAAGAAAGAGGAGAATGAAATGAGCCGTAACCAGAAAGAGGGACCCAATGTGGTACTGTCTGGCTAGTCAAAGGATCCAATAACTCTCTAGCGGTACTATTTCAACGGGTGGCTGGTGCTTTGGCCAATCTATTACCTACTACCTAGTTCGATTTATGTTACATACAGCTTTTATTGAATAACTTGAAGATTTCGAATAATACTGTTTAGTCACAACCATTTGCTTCACACATCAATACGTATTTGCATTCGCACTCCCATATTGACTCCTCCGTTCTTTTCTTACTTTGTTAATCATGGCCCTACCATACACCTTCTCTGGTATGCTATATCAAATAGCGTTATGGCACTGAAATTTTTGGCTTCCGTTACTACCGTTGCCTTATACACGGACGGAGATAGCTATTCCTCTCAATAATTCCTGATATTTTCCTTCATGCAGATATACATTACACTGCCTGGTCAGCTATTTAATTATGGTGTCATAGCTTCATTGCAGAGTCTCTTTAATAATACTGACCATAGAAAATATTTCATTCTTCTTCATTTTAATTGTCCTTCACATGTTTTACGATGTCACTTCCACAAGTGTTTTAAAAGCCACGCTATAAACATCCTCATTTTTTCATCATTCAGTTCTGTCTCTCTAACATTTCATTGGCAACAAATATTCTAAATACCTCCCAAATATTCTAAATACCTCCCAAATATTCTAAATACCTCCCAAATATTCTAAATACCTCCCTATCTTCAACGTTTCAAACGCTCCCAGAAGCCTAAAATTACCGTCAGATCATTGCTTTAAATGCATCTTTAACTATAGATCCCGATCTCCTCTCTATGTGTGTCGGTTTGACTGTGATTCCTTTGTGCACTATATATGCACACACACACACACACACACACACACACACACACACACATATATATATATATATATATATATATATATATATATATATATATATATATATATGTGTGTGTGTGTGTGTGTGTGTGTGTGTGTGTGTATTTATATACACACAGATATATATACATACAGTACATAAATATCCTGTGATGTTAGACTTCTGGAAGCGTAAAGGTTATAGACGCTGTTTAAGCAAAGTGATTTTAGCCTTCTAGAAAGTGTTGTAAACGTTGTAAATTGCGTACAGCAATATTAGCCTTATCATTATTATTATTAGAATTATCATTATCGAAATTATTACCAATATTTCCGTTCCCAATTCATTTCTTTAATTTTGCAGCCAAGCCTTTTTTTACTACATGATGATTCCCCAGCACGGGGGCTGGGTAAGCCACTTAGTGATGCAACTGGAGGGGGATAATACCCCAGTTTCATCGTGTAGTTGAAAAAGGTTAGGTTGCAAAATTGAAGCAAGGAATTTGGAACGGAAATAATTTTAAGAATTCTAACATAGCTGCACAGAATATACAACGTTTACAACACTTCTAGGTGGCTAAAATCACGGCCTGAACCTTGCTGAAATAGCGTCTATAACATTTGAGCTTCCAGAAGTGTAAAATCACAGGGTATATATACATGTATGTATGTATGCATATGTATATATATATATATATATATATATATATATATATATATATATATATATATATATATATATATATATATATGTGTGTGTGTGTGTGTGTGTGTGTGTGTGTGTGTGTGTGTGTGTGTGTGTGTATTAGGCCCTATAACTATGTAAGAAATATCTATATGCAATGGAAAGCATAATTACCTACGTAGGTAAAAATAAAACCTCAAATTTCTATTTCCGTTTGTCTATGATTTCAACCAGAACTGTCAAAGGCGGTCAATTGATAATGCAAACAATGTAGCATGCCACAGAGCTGTAGATTAAATCTATTAATAATAGATACAGAAAAACGAACTAATTCAAATCGATACGCAATAGCTCCTACAAGCACCAACTGAATGCCCAGATCTGTTGCAAAACTCAGTAATATCAGAACTTCTGAAAATTGGTTTTATTCCATGAATAGTTCAACAAAACTTAGTCGAAATTACCGACGCTGCATCCAACCTGTTATTGAATCGATCCAATATTTCCATAATCGGCCACAGCATTATTATCATCAAAATCATCAATATTATTACAAACCAATCAGAATCCCATGACGGAAAAGGGAAAAGCTGCAACCTAGAGTGCATGAAGATGGTATGCAGCCTAGAACAGAGAATGTATTTCGGAAGTAAGATATAAAGTATAAGAGATGAATAGCCAAAAAAAAAAAAAAAAAAAAAAAAAAAAAAAAAAAAAAAAAAAAAAAAAAAAGATGATAGAAGACTTCAAATAAATCCCATAAATGAAAATTAAATTATGAAACGAGACACATGAGAATTATTGATTAAAACGGCTCTAGTTCAGTTTGTTGTTTTAAAATATAAAGAAAAAAAAAACATGAAAACTGAAGTTTTACAGAAGTTATTCTAAATTTTCCACTTACTATATTAGCATATGTAATCATTCATTTAAATATTAGCAAATACACGTGTTTATTCAACATGTGTATTAAAACCTTTCATTTGTAAAATAACTAAGACAAAATATCAAATACTGTTGATCCTATTCAAATATGATAAACATAGTCACGCCATCAAATATGAACAAAATCGGTACTGAATGACTTTAGAAATGTTGAATACATAATCTCATCATAATCTAAAATCTATATAACCTAAATTAGGCGATGCATCATTTTTTGGTAGTTTACCCATTAAACGAATTAGATTAATCAGTCCGGTTGGCATACCTTGAACCCTTTATTTGTTTTATTGTGTTAGATATATGGAGAAAGGATTGCATGATTCATGTAGATAGCAACGATTTAACGTCGACATTGACCAGTCTTCTTTTGTATACTTTTATGCATAAGTTTTCAATTTTATAAAAGTATAAAAGTTAATTGAGAGAGAGAGAGAGAGAGAGAGAGAGAGAGAGAGAGAGAGAGAGAGAGAGAGAGAGAGAGAGAGAGAGAGAGAGAGAGAGAGAGAGAGAGAGAGAGCCTTATTTTTTTTTTGGGGGGGGGGGGGGTTCCCCCAGGTCCCTCAGTGTGAGGCACCTCGTATATCCACCAGAGAGTTGCTAATGCATCTTCCGGTGTATTTTGCATCTTCCAGTCTTGGATGGTCTGGGATGCATCTTAGGTATTTATCGAGCTTATTCTTAAACACATCTACGCTCACTCCTGATATGTTTCTTAGATGAGCTGGCAGCACATTAAATAGTCGCTGTATTATCGATGCTGGTACGTAGTGGATTAATGTCCTGTGCGCCTTTCTTAGTTTACCTGGTATATTTTTTGGCACTATTAATCTACCTCGGCTTGCTCTTTCTGATATTTTTAGCTCCATGATGTTTTCAGTAATTCCTTCTATTTGCTTCCATGCTTGTATTATCATGTAGCGTTCTCTTCTCCTTTCTAGACTGTATAGTTTTAAAAATTTCAGTCTTTCCCAGTAGTCAAGGTCCTTAACTTCTTCTATTCTAGCAGTATAGGACCTTTGTACACTCTCTATTTGCGCAATATCCTTTTGGTAGTGTGGGTACCATATCACATTGCAGTACTCAAGTGTACTATGTACATAAGTTTTGTAAAGCATAATCATGTGTTCAGCTTTCCTTGTTTTAAAGTGTCTGAATAACATTCCCATTTCTGTTTTACATTTAGCCAACAGTGTTGCTATTCAGTCATTGCATAACATATTCCTATTTAACATTACACCAAGGTCTTTAATTGCTTCCTTGTTTGTGATTGTCTCATTATTAGGTCCCTTGTATGCATATACCATCCCTTCTCTGTTTCCATAATTTATTGATTCGAATTTATCGGAGTTAAATACCATCCTATTTATCTCCGCCCATTCATATATTTTGTTTAGATCTCTTTGTAGTGAGTTCCTCCTATCTTCATCACAACTAATTTCTCTACTTATTCTTGTGTCATCGGCGAAACTTCTCACTACGGAGTTTTCAACATCACAGTCTATGTCTGAGATCATAATAACAAATAGCAGTGCAGCTAATACCGTACCTTGTGGCACACCAGATATAACCTGGGCTTCATCTGATTTCTCGTCATTTGCAACCACTATCTGTTTTCTGTTTTGCAGGAATTCTTTTACCCATTTTCCTATCTTTCCCACAATATTATGCTTTCTCATTTTTTTCTCCAATATGTTATGGTCTACCTTGTCAAAGGCTTTTGCAAAATCTAGATAGATCACATCTGTGTCTTTTTCATTTATCATATTTTTGTATATGTTTTCATAGTGTGCTATCAGTTGGGTCTGTGTACTTTTTCCAGGCACGAAACCGTGTTGACCCATATTAAACAAATTATTTTTAACCAAATGGTTCATTATTTTCTTTTTTATTACCCTCTCATACACTTTCATAATATGTGATGTTAGACTAACAGGTCTATAATTGCTTGCCTCTAGTCTTGATCCTCTTTTGAAGATAGGGGTTATATAAGCTAATTTATGTTTAACATATGTCTCGCTCATATCTACACTTTGTCTTAGCAGTATTGCAAGCGGCTTCGCGATAGGGTGTGCAGTTTTTTTTAACAAAATCGCTGGAACTCCATCTGGTCCGGCTGCCGATCCATTTTTAATTTCGTTTATAGCCGTGACAATATCTGCTTCATTAATATCTATATCCGTTAGATATTCAACATTTTCTTCTCTCATTTCTGTTTCATTATTCTCATTCGCAATTCTTGGTGTGAACTCACTCTTATATTTTTCTGCTAATATGTTGCATATTTCCTTTTTTTCATTCGTTAGCCGTCCTTCAATTCTTAGAGGGCCTATTTCTAATCTCCCTTTATTCATCTTTTTTGCATAGGAGTAAAGTACTTTGGGGTTTCTTTTTATATTTTGAAGTGTACTTTCTTCTAAGTCCCTTTTTTTTCATTTTCTTTCGACTGTATAATCTTTTGTTCTGAATTTTCTATCTTACATTTTATTTCCCTCAATTTCCACACATTTTTTTATTTTGCAAGATTTTTCTTCCACTTTCTAATTTTCTGAAATAAGATCCTTCTGTCTCTTGGTATGCACGTCTTTTGTTTATTGTTTTTTTTCGGTACAAATTTTTCAACAATTTTCTCCAGTATTTTGTACAGTATGTCCGTATTTACCTGTATATTATCACTTACAAATACATTTTTCCATTCTTTATTCAGTTCTTCATTTATTTCTGACTATTTTATATTCTTACTGTAAAAATTATATTTACTATATCGTTCCCAAACTTTTGTGCTCTTATTAATTCTGCGATCACTTGCTTTGGAATGGACTATCAATTCTATGATATTGTGGTCTGAAATTCCCGTGTTATACACTATTATTTCTTTAACATAATTCACCTCATTCACAAATACTAGATCTAGAACATTTTCCTTTCTTGTTGGAATGTGGTTTATTTGTTGCATATTATGTTCTAATAGCATATCTTGAAGCTTTTCAAATTGCCACTTATCTTCTGCGCTACTATTACTCTCTTTTTTATATGTATACATACAACCACTTTCTTCTCTCCGTTCTTTCCAATCCACGAAAGGAAAGTTAAAATCTCCGGATAGGAGTATATTCCAGTCTTTATGGTTTCTACATATATCACCTATTTTTTCTATTATTATGTCAAACTCCTTAGTATTTGGGGGTCTGTAAACTACAATATTCACTAGTTTTTCAAATTCAAATTCTACCGCAATCAATTCACATTCTGTGTTGCTGTATTTTTCACAGACTTTTCCTTGATTTATGTCTCTTCCATATAATGCCGTTCCCCCTTGATTCCTATTTTTTCTGTCTGATCTATAAGTTTGGAAACCCTTTATCTGGTCATCACTGCCAGTCTCTTGGGAATACAATGTTTCACTTATATTTAATATATCTATTTTTTCAATTTGGGTTAGTTCTTCTAAGAACTCTATTTTCCTTTTAGAGTTACTCGTGACTAAACTTTTGCATTCATCACTATAATGGTTTGTGTTTCATCCCCATTATTTAATATTGGTAATAATATGGATTCTCCCATGCTTCCTTCCTGTTCTGATATGATGTTCTTTTCTTCATTTCCAGGAATTCTGCCATTAAAAAATCCAACTTTTCTATTATATTTGCTCTTTCGCCTTCATATTTATTTTTGTGTGTATACCTGCAATTGTCCCCATATCTGCACCAACCCCTGGCATTATAGATGCATTGTTTGTAGTTGGGCTCTAAATGTACAGGTTTGGGTTGAAAGGCCTCATATCTTGGGGCTCTTGGTTCATAGCGCGGTATATACACAGCCTGCTTTTTTGTTTCTTTTTTGCTTTCATTTTTCTTTTCAGTTTGCTGAGTTTTCTTACTTTCATTCATGGTTGCAGGATGCATATATCGACATTTTTTGTTGAAACTGCATCCTTTTCCTTCTTTTAGGTTTTTGCATATTTTTGGATGGAGATCTCTGCATTCGTCTCCATATCCGTCTAAATACGCACATTTACCATATATTTCATAATTATGGCATATCTTTGGATGCTTGTAGTAGCATCTTTCTCCAAATCTGCAATTCCCTCTTTTCAGCATATTGCAGACTATATCCTTCGTTTCTATTTTTTCTTGTTCTTGCTCTTCCCTAAAATTATGTAGGTCCGGGTAGAGTCTCTTGGGTCTATTATTTGTTTCCATCTGGTAATTTATTTAAGTATGTTGTTGGATGGCATCATAGGTTATATCAATGATTTCTTCTGCATCCTTACATATATCCTGTTCATTGTTCTCTTCTTCTTCTTTTTCTTCTTCTTCTTCTTCTGTTTCTTCTTCTTCCTCTTCTTTATCTTCAACTATTTGCAGATTTAGTCTCGACTTAATTATATTTTCTATCCAGACTAAGCATGTTGAGCAGAATACCTTTGTGTCTTTATTTTTTATTTTTTGCTGTATTTCAGCACATGTGGGGTGTGTTGGAACATGACAGGCATCACATTTTCTAATCAATTGTTGAGGATTATTAATGGAATACCATATCTTACATGTATTACACCATTTTGGCATTCTTTTTCCCATTGCATCAATCAGCATATTCACCATATTGGACTTCTTATTGTTCTTTGATGGAATGTGTTGATTTTCAGGGGGTCTTTTGGGGCCAACCACTCCGCCAGGCTTGCAGGAATCAAGGGAGGTGGATCTTCCAGAAACGGGAGCCTGTAGCCCTCTTTCAAAACATTTACCGTCCACGGTTCTGCTCCGTGGAGTTTCCAAGCTTGCCAAAAATGTCTGAGGCATCCCCCTACCTGAGGCTTGGGCAGGCGAGGGGGGCCTCTCACACTACCTTCTGCGGGAGGATCGTCCTGAAAGGCCCCTCCTGGATGAAGAGTAGGAAGTCCTATAAGTGGAAGAGGCTGAATTAGTTCCCCTCCGGGTGGGATACGTTGACTGAGCCCACTGCGACGACGAAGGTTCTCTCCTTCCTTGAGTTGGGGAAGACCGAGAACTAGCAGGCGCCTCGGCTACAGGTCTTGTAAAAACCGGTCTCCTCGCCGATTGCGACTTCAGTAAGATGACCTCCTTCTTCTTAGCTAGTTTCTCAGCAACTTCTTCCGCCTTCTTGATTGGAAACAGACCTTCGTCCCAAACCGGAACGTTCCGGAGGGACCTCGCTTCTCTGTCCGGTATTTTCCTGGACAGGCTCTTCAAGACTGATTCTCTTCTCCTCAAGACCCAGTTCGCGGATAATGCCAAGGCCTGGAAAGTGAGGAACTTAAGGGCACGGCCGTCCAAACCGACCAACTGTTTCAGGGCTTCTCGCTTGGCAGGATCTAAAGACTTCATCGGGATCTGGGTACCCACTAAGGTAGTAACTCACCAGTCCAACTATGAGGAGACATTCACGAGATCCTTGGACATCTCTTCCATCATGATGGACTCGGTTTGCTTAAAGAAAATGGGTGCCACCGCGGCCCTGTCTTCCTTGTCCCAACACCTCTAGGACGTCCTCTAGCTTGCTAGCTCCATGTGGTCGTCCTTCTAAAGCATAATACTTGCTTTGAGACTTCAATCCTTGTAGCAGTTTGGCCGAACTGTGACCCCTCGAGGTGTCCCCATTGCGGGTGACCACCTTATTAATATGAGCGCGCCCCAACTTCACGTCTTTCGCCTCCGGAAGAGCCAGAGATGACTTCTTCTGGACGGGCTCCTCCATGATCCTGTTAAGTCCAGACGTCCAGTTATCTTCTTCCTGAGGTAGAGGCTCCACCAGTCTATTGTGACTCCTTATTAAGGAGATCACCCTCCTATAAGCAGAGGCCTCCGTTGTTTCAAGGCCTCCGACCTCAACCGCGTCCTCCAACCATTGATGGGGTGACAAAACTACACGGGTACCTCCTCTCTGATGGGACCCGCGGCTAAGACCTTCCTCAACCACGTCCTCCGTCCGTCGATGGGGTGAAGAACTAGCACGGGCACCTCCACTTTGACGGGACCCGCGGCTAAGGCCTTCTGGAGAGACGGGCGCCTCTGTCACCTTAAGCGCCTTCGACGATGGAACGGGCTCCCCCGTGAAGGAGTTCGACGGAGGGACTCGTACAAGTCGAACCCCATCACGATCTAACTCGTCGAGGCTGCCCGTCCTAGGAGGTGACTCCCTCCGCTGGGTGGATTGAGTCTCCTTGGATCGAGACATATGCCTACCAGACGAGGCTTTCCAGTCTGAGGCTGAAGCCGACTTACGGCTATCGGAGGCCCTTCTATGAGGACTGTCTCCCGTCAGCCTAACCACTGAGCCCGAGACTGAAGACAGGTCTCTGGGGTTACTTCTCGGGTACTAGGACCCATCGTTCCTGTGGAGACTCAGGTCTCCTGCACTTCTTCCGTGGGGAACGAGACCTCCTCCTTCTATACCTCGACTCCGACGGGGACCTAGAAAAGGAACGCCTTCTCCTGGAGCGATCCCTCTTCCACCTACGTCTCCTACGACGTTCTTTGTCAGATGACGCGGACGATTCATCTCCCGAGGATTCGGACCTCCTATGGAAACGGGTCCCAATAACAGATGGAGCCTTGCTCAACACCTGCTGGGTTCCCTACGTCGACGGCTGAAGAAACTCCTCGGGAATGGCCATCGAAGGGGCTGGAGGCGTAAAAGGAGGATCTATAAACGGGAAGCATCTGCTCAACTCTTCCTCCATCCTCATAGGGGACTTGCCCGGCGTCCTCGGAAGACTCCATCCAAGGGTTACTCCTGCGGGGAATCTTCTCTATCCAGGGCACCCTCCGCTGCGGAAGCGCCGGAAACATCCACCTGCGAATCTGGCGAAGAAAAGGGCACATGTTTAGTCCACATGGGGTCTCCGGCCGAGACGCGCTCCCCTAGCACAAGAACAGCACCACCGGACCCCCACTACACATACCTTCAGGCGCCTGGTTTGCCTTTAAAACAGAAAAAACCCCGGAAACAAGACTCTCCTGGGGAAGAAGCCCCGACTTCTTCCCCTTAACAGACTTACCTCGTCCCCTACTCTGGGTAGGGGAAGAAGAAGGAACCCTACCAGAACCCTCTCCGGCCGAAGTCACAGGAGAAGAAACGCTGGCCCTCCTGGGAGAACGCTTCGAGGATTTCTTCTTCTTGGTCCCGTACTTGACCCACTGGACCTCATTCCAGGAAGCAAATTCCGAACACGTGTCCGAA